>NW_019742446.1:1300940-1328753 GCF_002891405.2 Cryptotermes secundus | reverse complement strand
CCGGTTTCCCCTGCCAATCTTCATTCCACCAACTGCTCCACAATCACCCTCACCTATCATCTGGGGCTGGTACAATAGGCCAGAAGTGGCCGCAGTACAAGGAACTTAGTCCCACCCCACTAGGAATAAAAAAAATTATATTACTTATTTATCGTTCTTTATTTGTCTCTGAAGGGAGGGATGTGCAGCAAATACAGACGCCAAAATCTGTGAAATGTTGCCGGTAAAGCAGTGACAGCCAACTGTAGCGGGCCATGGGTCAAATACCGCGAAGCTGCCAGAGATTCTCAAAGATTTATCACGGAAACTTCTAAAAGCACAGTCCCAATAATGCGCAGGTGAGAGTCGGGCTGCTAATGGTGGACGCCTCTGCCTAATGCAAGCGCCTGACACGATTTTTATTGGGATTGGCCTATCTTTCCCAAATTCCTGGGAAATATATGCCTAGGGGTGTCGGCGTAGCTTCATTCACAGCTATGATGAGGGGTTAATTGCTCCGGCGCGATGGCACCACCAAGCACATGAGAATTTTCGCAGATCCTTCTCTGAAGTACAAATGGCAGATACTCCAGTCATATATCAAGCCGCACTACACCTCAAGTTTTGGGGCTCTTACAATTATGTTCACATTGATTATAAGAATATCATACAAAGAGGTTGGGGCCATAATATGTTTAATATTAACTGAAAAAGTTAGGCCGCGCTGTAGATCAAGCGGTTAGTCGCTGGCTTCCCACCGCGGCGGCCCGGGTTCGATACCGGTTCTTGTCAAGTGAGATTTGTGGTGGACAGAGTGGCGCTGGGGCGGGTTTTATCCGAGTACTTCGGTTCCCCTGCCAATCTTCATTCCACCAAATTCTCCATCATCATAAGCACCCGAGGCAGGCGACAATAGGCCAGTCAGTGGCCGCCGTGTTGAGTGGACCCAGTTGGACTCCACCCCCCACTAAGCGAATTAAAAAAAAGAAACTGAAAAAGTTCAATGAAAATAATTTCGAATGATAAATATCGCATTTAATTATATTCATGTAGGAAGCGAAATTCAGAATGAGACAAGTCAAACTGACATAACTGACCAAACAGCCACTTAGCAGGGAATATCAATAGGCAAAAAACAAGAACCTACCGATTCTGTACATATGTTTTAACTGTAAATAATAGTATGTTGAAGGATTTCTGGGTAATTTTTTGTAAAATAATATTATTCTGCATGTAAATATTATTTTTTACTTTAAGTTTTAAAATTTGACTTTTATGCTGTACAAATTCTGTATATTGTGTAAAGATGAAATTTACAGTTTTTTACAGAGTAAGCTGTTTTGAAGAGTACTTATGTGTAGAAACAGATAATGGCTTAAAAGTCGAAATATTTATGTTAGACAAAATGTAATTACTGATAAAACTCTTATAGCAAAGAATTTCAATAAACTTCAAGTAGTGCCTTTGTCGCAATTAGGAAAAAAACATTTGATTTATGTAATTCATACCAGTCTACAACAATTTGATCGGCCTGCCATGTGAATAACCTACAAGAACTGCAACGTTTCAAGCGGACGGATTTATAACTACGGGAGTCTCTGCTCTGTTGACGTTCGAAATTGTAATTCATGTGACGCCTGTCGGATGGATTCCCCGGGGATATGGAGTAAGGTAATCCATGTATGCTGAACATTTTCTCTAGAAAGACAGATGGATGTCCATCTCACTGGCCCTGTACCAGGAACTTCTGCACCCAGTCTCTCAGATTTGGTTCAAAAACGACTTTATGAGATTCAGCCACATTTGACATTGATAATCGGATTTAAGTATAATCGCGGATTCTGTAACCCAAATCAACACAACAGACTGCGGCGTTTCGGGAATGGACATGTTTTGTTATTTTCACCGATTCATCCCCTCCAACACTTATTAAACCTTATACAGAATGCCCCAAAAGTCAGTTAATGAGTTAGTAAAACGCACATTAAATACATTACAAATGTCTTAATTGATTGCTGAATTTACAAATGTTCGGAATGAGATCTTTCGTGTTCAATGAAGAGATCGTAACGCTGTGAAACCGTACTAAAACTGGCGCGTGGAAGTCTTAACATTCCTGTAATACTATCGCGTGTTGACAATGTAACGCGACAAATAAATTCATGTTGGTCTCCGATTTAGCGAACAAGTTTATTGGCCAATCTCCTCCACACTTCCAAGTACAATTATCATCAACTTATAACGTCGTCAGACGTTTCTTACAACACTGTTACAGTTACTTCTTGCACCTCTACTCTCAGTGAAGTCTTCTGTTCCCTCGGAGCTCTTCTAAGGTCAGCTACAAACTGCAAACTGCCGCGAGTTGAGTCTGAGTCTCATTTCACGACCAACGGTCAGTAGGCCAGTCTGCCTTGGTATAAAGCACTCATCTGGGGCTTGCGACCAGATCTTTATTAGTGTTTGACAGTTACGGTCTTGTTTTTTGTGGGCGCACTGTCTGACGAGAGGATGGGTCTGTCTTTTGTATATGCTGCTGGTCCTTGGCAGCGCAGTCTTTCTCGGGTCCGAGACCCTTGGTACTCGAGACCATATATTACTGTCTCAAATTTGAGACTTCCCTTTTCGTCCAGTCAAAAGTCAAAGTTATATCGCAACTGACGGTCAGTCAGTCAGTAAGTCTTGGTATCGAGCACCCTCCTCGGGCCCATGACCAGATATTTATTACTCCTCGACCGTTACGGTCTTCTTTTTATGGGGCGCCCTCTCTGACGAGAAGATAGGTCTGTCTTTTGTATATGCTGCTGGCCCTTGTCAGCTCAGTCTTTCTCGGGTCCTAGCCCCTTGGGACCTGAGACCATATTTTACTGTCTCACATTTGAGACTTTCCTTTTCGTCGCCTCTTACGACTCCCAGGGTCAGGGTGGAGGTATTCGACCCCGCCTCCACACGGGGGTGTTGTTGAAGCTGGAGTCTTATATAACCTGTTTTCGGACGGAATGGAGCGCACCATGTAGGAGCCACTGGTCTCGGCCGCTGTAATGCAACGAACTTTTCTGTCCTTTCATCTCCGGGGAAACGCGTTTGTTGCTTAAGATATTTCTAGGCAACGGCCCACTGGCATTGCTATTCCCTGGAAGTATACATTCCGAGCTCCTGGCGGCACGCAACAATATGAAACAATATTTTAGGTTCCTTGACTTTCACCACTCTGTATGATGAGGGAGAATAGAGGCTTGGGGTATGGCATAGTACTTTGTCTTCATGAGTATGGTTGCTAGTAGAATTCATAGTAAGAAAGATAATGCAGAAGCACTGTGTTTGCCCGAAGTGTATCCATAGCTGTATAAGCAATCGAAATTAAGAATTGTAATTGGTCATTGGTCAAAACAGAATATAGTTTTATTTTTGTCCATAAACGTGCAGAAATGTATGGCACTAAGCAGGATAGTTCTGTGTAACATGTCTCATTCATATTTAAGAGATATGCCACTACAGTCCTCGCCTTGGCAATAACTATTCTAGTTGTACATGAATATTTCCACAGGCTTCAAGCGAATTCCGGGAAAGTAGCTCGTAATAGGCTATCCTTTGATCCTCCCACGTATTTCCCAATACGTAATTCATCGCCATCAACGTCTTCCTTGTTCTCCATTATTCGTGTAGTGTCTATAATTACCCTTGAACTCTGTCCATCTTAGAGCAGAGGCTAGCTCAACTCTCTAAGTGTCCAGGCACAATTTTCCAAAAATATATTATACATTTCCAAAATAAATACAACAGAACTATTGGGCACAAATTATACTAGCAAATTTTTTATTTTTATAATTGCATCCTGTTGCGTGAGTATAACTAATAATACAAATTTCATCATAAACGCAACTATAATTTATTAACCTTGTGTTCCACTACATGTTTCGACCCATATAAGGTCATCCTCAGGTGTTGTGATTTACATATTTTCATTGTTGAATTCTATAGCGTGTATTCATATTTACAAATACAGGCTTACAATGTCTACTTTCTATGTACATTTATATGTATTCTAACAGCTAGATGTTGATTTAAATACAACACATATATGAAACTAAATGTTGAATATTAAAAATTAAACGATTATTTTACTAATTTTTAAAATTAATTAAAAAGTGCCGTATGCTATATTCCGCTTAGAGTCTGTTGCTGTAGAAGACCACATATCTTTTCGTCTGATTCTTCTAGCACTGGTTGGATTCATTTGTGTTAACTGTTTCTTGAGCATGAATTTAACTTCTTTCTTATTACTGGAATGTCGATTGTTACTGTTGTTATGTTGTTTATGTGGTATGTTTTGCTGCGTGATCTATACCAATCACAACACCTGAGGATGATCCTTTAAGGTTCGAAACATGTAGTAGAACAGAAGTTCATAAATTATACTTGCGGTGACGATTGAATTTGTATTATTAATTATATTAACAATTTAAAATGTTTTCATATCAGTGGAAACAAACTGACAAGTGTAAGCCATAGATCAATCTAGAAAAGTAACCAGTAATTAAACACACAATTATATTAATGGCGGGAATAAAAATGTTCTAAAATCATAGACTCTGGTTGTCCTAATCCAAACTGCTAAATCAGACAGATGTAACCTTCAGATATTAACAACGCCAACATATTTCGACTGCTTACAGTAGACTCCACGAGATATGTATGAAAATTATATTCAATCCGAGCCGTTCTTTGCTAAAGATTTCATGAACCGTTGGTTCAAGAACCACTGAAATCGATTTACTCATACTAGTCAAGAATTAAAAAGAAAAAAACATCCGCCCGACGTCACTCAGTGTCATTCTGTTGATGTCGGTCGATTTTCTGTGACGTCAAGCACTATCGTGGCTATTATATAAGTTCGTATATGATGTTACTCTTGCCTGCCAACAAAGTAAAATATATTTTAATGTCTCTAACTTCATATAAGCGAAATTTTTGGTACTTGTAGAAGTTCTGCTGTCTTTACTGTTCTTGAACTTTACTGCTTGTATTCCCTCCCGCATTACTTTATTATTTCCCGCATTACATTCTTGTTTTAAGTGTCTTTCACTGTTCCCGGACCGCAACTCGCGACTGTAACTGCGAGTTCACAGTCCCTCGTGAACAAAACGAGTAAAAAATGCGCCATAGCTCAAGCGGTTAGCTGCTGGCTTCGCACCGCGGCGGCCCGGGTTCCATCCCTGGTCTGATCAAGTGGGATTTGTAGTGGACAAAGTGGAACTGGGGCGGGTTTTCTCCGAGTACTTCGGTTTCCCCTGTCAATCTTCATTCCACCAAATTCTCTATCATCATAATCACCCGGGGAAGACTACAATAGGCCAATCAGTGGCCGGCGTGCCGAGTAGATCCAGCTAGACTCCACCCCCCACTAAGCGAATAAAAAAAATACGAGTAACAAAATCATCATTCTGATATAAGTACCTTACCATTTTCTTCATACAATAAATTTATATATGTTATTTAATTTTAAATATATGTACCTTAATTGTGAGTTCTAGGACACTTCACACACCAATTAATTGATTATAAAACTGATATTAAAATCTTAATACTCAGTTTTTAGCCTACTTTATTTCGAAAAAAATAAGATGTGGCTTACGCGATTAAAATATGTTGTCTATCCATATATTCCTCGTATTAACGTTTTAATGAATCTTTATGAAACTTAGTATATATTTCGTGGTATCCGAGCCCATCTTAACGGAACACTACATGAATCTCTCCCAATAGTCTGCATGTCTACATATGTATTCCACTACCGTTGCTGAGCAATGGCTCCCAAAAAAAAATACCGGCTCAACGAATACACAAAACAATAGAAGAACTGCTAAACGAGTCGTTTTTATAAGACATTTGTCATATGAAGGAAAGTACGAGATTAATTCTTCCCAGAGTTTCTTGTAAAGTGGTCTTGTGCGATCTCTGTGTGTGTATCTATGTATCATCCACATCAACTTTTGAATGCCTGAACCAATCTTTATGAAACTTGATATGTATATCATGGTAACTGAGCCCACCTCAACGGCTTAATTCATAAATCCTTCCCATCAGTTTGTGTGTCTTTATGTGTATCCTTCCTATATCAGCTCGGTGAACACGTTCCTGAGGCAAAAAATACAAGCAAAAATAGAATAATTGTTGGGCGTGTCTTTTTCTATGCAACCGATATCTTATAAAAGTAGAGTTTGTGGCTCCCTCTGTGCATTCCCCTGTCGTTTCTAGGTAAAAACTCCACGAATACGTTTCCGCGGGAACGAAGAACTATTGGAAACGTCATTTTCTGTGTGGTCCCATCAAAGGAGTGTATGTGATTGGTCCTTCCCGAACTTTTATTTACATTTAATTTTCATCGACAGAAACCTCAATATTAATGAACGAGACGTGTTATATGTGGGAGGTTAGAATCAAGTAGCTTATGTACAATAATTTAGGTATAAATTTTATATGAAGTATTAAAATGGGGGTAGTTAAGGTATTGATGGATGTGTTCTGCAGGTGGGCTTCGTAGTTGCTGGCAGTTTGGTGTGTTTGCTCTTGAAAATAAATGAGATGCATTATATACAAATTCTTCAAAAAATTATCACTATTTGATTACGATGTAGATGGTTACTTAGGTTTTTGATGTGTGAATGTGAGTGGTGATCAGTGAGCAGTTTCTGATATTATATGTGACTATGTGGTTTCACGCCTTGTAGATTTGTTGCAACCTAAATTTTAAATATGCGAAGTTTTATTAATTAGTATTTTGGATACATAGTGCTAATAGGGTGTAAAGGTAAATTGCCCTGTGCTCATCGAATTAAGCATTACACCATGAAGGCGTATGGGGGAGTGAATTTATAGATCCACATTTTCTTGACCTCGGTACTAGCTGGAGGTGAGTGGTCAGCTTCACGCCCTTACCGCTTTATCCCTGGCGAAAGGGTACAAGTACCCACTGGATAGGAGGTTGGGTGGATCCCCAGAGCCGGTCTGGATGATTTTGAGAAGAGAAAGTTCTTACCTCCACCGGAACTCGAGCTCCGACACCCCAATTGTCCAACCCGCAGTCAGCATACAGACTGCGCAACCGCGGCTCCATGTAAAATGGTGTCTTTTTGCTATGGTACTTACTTAACTATATATGAATTGGTGTCCGGTTATTTGCAATGTTTGTGTGGGGGGAGGGGCGCATGTGCGTACATATGAGGATTTTTTTTTCTTCTCTACGGGTGCATTAGGTATTAGCGTCGGATGCAAGAATTTTATACGTAGAAGTCTAAAATAAATATATGATTTTTCCTTTTTCTGTTTATTGGATAAAAACGAAGACATAATTAAAATTCATCAGTAAAAGGGGAGATACATGCTAATGTTAACACAAATATTCGCGTTATGCCAACTTAAATTATAACATCAGCAGAACTTGTATCGAAAAATCTCGAGACACAGTCAGAATTAGTAGATTCTATAGGGTTTTGATGATGGTGTATAACACTCAGAATTGCTGGATTTTTAATGTCAAGTTTTCTTTTCTCTAGAATACCGAACGATGGAAAAAGTCCAAAAACACAGTAATTCTGAGAGTCATAATTGTACAGAATGAACAAGTCTGTGATAAAATGGACGCGAAATTATAAAACATACAAGCAAATCAGAAAAGATCACAAAATTAATAATTTATGAAGTAAAGTTACTGTGTTTGACAGTATACGTATTAATCGTCTTGTTTTCTTTACATTTAAAATAAGGTTTCGGAGACTGAATTCAGTCTCCGATTTCAGATAAAGGAATACTCCCTTGGGCTCAAACGGAAAGATGAGTTATGGATATAAACACAACAATGGTATTAACAAACCACAGTCAAAACATTTAGATCCCAGTAGCATTTCTTTCTCTCGTCTTCTTATATAATCATAATATACAAGTATTTTCGCCTATTAAAACAGAAATTTTGCTAACACTGTTCATAACGTTGACTGTAACTCTACTACAACTCTCCTCGTAGTTAATTAAAAAAAAATGTAAGTCCTGGTTTTAAACGAACATCACTACAAGTCGGAAACACATGATCTCTCGAAGCAAACATCACAAAAATATCTCATTTAATGATCTTATAGATGCCGAAAGGAATCAAGTTCGTATGCAGAAAATCAAGAGAAATTGATGATGTAGGTGTTAGCCAACATGATCAATTGTAATAATGTAATATTAAATAAGATGTAAGATTTGAGGCTTTCACGGCGGTGACTATGAAAAAAGCAGTCTTCTGGGATTTGGCACCGTGTATTTTACCGTTCTCACGGTCTTGTCGCTTGCAGATTTCTTATACTTTTTCTTCTACCCTGAAGATGGAGGCGATACGTTCCTCCGAAACGTCGCTTAACACCACATATACACGGTGCCAAATCCCAGAAGACTGCTTTCTTCATTAAATAAGATGAACATCTTTCAACAAAATACCTACTCTGCTGTAAAGAGAGTCATTTTGAGTTTCAAGTGTGATTTAAAATTGGATAGTTCGTACGTGTTTTTAAAAATGTTTCGGGAATATCAAATTAAATTCAGCATTTTAGATTGTTTACAAGGAATTCAATCGCATTGGGAGGACCAGCGAACCTTGGGTTTTCCTCCACGTCTTTACCTTATCCCGTATATTGCTTCCAAAATTCCATTTAATACTTTTCTTCTCATAGATATAAAGTTATGTATCACTTAAATCATATTGTTTTATTTTGTCCCTTAAAATAAGATGTGAGTGAGGAACAGACTTTTAGATGCATAGTAAAACCTCAAGTCAGCTACATTTTTCTACCCATTGTGAGTTATAGATACAGATGTACAACTCCTCTCGAGCGCCGCCAATGGGTTTGCAGTGGGATATCCTGAAAAATTGAATAGTGTCATGTTACGTTAGAGAGGAAATTCTATGAATATTGCAGCACCGTTATGTTAGAAACATCCATGACTGTGGCGCAAGAATGACTTAAGTGTCATGATTCTTCTCCAGAATTTCAGGATTTAAGTAATACTGCCTCTATCATATTTAATGAATGATCTATCCCTAATTCATCTTAAAGACCTTAGTACAGCAGGTGCTAGCAGTTCACAACATGACACCTACGTAAGCCATATGCTACACCAGAGTCCAATTAAATAAAGTAAAGGTATCCCTGTAACAGGCCGTGGAGGCCCATAGGGTTGTGAGATGTTGAGGTTCCCACATTATCTAGACAATCGGCTCATAGATGGCGGTAAGGTAGTCAGCCCTAGGCTCCGGCCGCCCTTTAGCCACAAGAACATTCCAAGAGTATTTCAGGCACTCCTTTCTGTTAGAGACTGAGTCGAGTCCAGGGCCATAGCGCGGCTGGAAGGATTAGGTCAATTGAAAAAATCCAATGACCTCATAGGTATTCGATCCCGCGACCTTCCGGCTTGTAGTATAGTGCCTCAACAAACCACGCTACCGCGTGACCCGCTAGATCAGCTTTCGCTGACAGTAAATGTCACACTTATTCCGACACGGCACTTTTAGAGACTTGTCTATTTGAAATTTTCACGCCAAAATTTTTTTCTGGAATTTAAGTTGTATTTGGCGATGGGTGAGTCATTTCTCTTCAAAAAAGAGTTTTACTTCTAGGTGCTTTATTGTATCATGGCCTAAGGAAAACGTCGGTTAGAGCGTTATCTTAACCATGTTAATTTTGATTCGCTTTCTGTAGTGCAATTCCAGTCCCACGGTCCGCCGTTTTTACGACGATCTCCTTCGTCTTGTGCGAACAAACGTCTGTAGCTATAACTTCACAACGGGCACAGTATCGCAGCTTGGAAAGGAAGTCAAAGAACACGAAAATGCAGAGTAATCGGAAACCAGTTTGGAGATAATGGTCCGTAAAAAGAAAATGTCCATCTTCAGTGGTTCTGTTGGTAAAATTGCCTGTAATTCGACTTCGTTATCTGATAACGCTTACATATGGCTATGAATCTTTTGCTTTCTGGCCGGATCTCTGATGTAACAGTTTAAAATGATGATGATAAGTTCTTTTCCGTCTTCAAGGTATTTCGGTTGCGGTGGCCACAATACACATAACGGTACCCAAAATGAAGATAATTTTTTGTCCACTCATGTCCATTAAGCAAACCTTAGTGGGTTTAATTACAGAAGTTTATAAAATTCTGGTTAAGCTTTTTTATATTTGGCTTGGTCCGTCACACTAGCAATATTATAAAGGTTATCAATTCCGTCCAGTGTCATTGGTAAATCTTGTATAATACTGGCCAAGCTTCTCCATGGAATTACATTAGATTTCCGTACACAGATAAATAATTTAAATGAACACTGGTTGTGTATCACTGCTTCATCACCTGATATGTTACGTAATCTGCAGATTTTCCGAAACGGGTGACGTAGAGGTAAATCTATAGATTCCTATTTGGGAGGGTCTCCGTTAAACTTAAATCAGACACCGCCTATCCGAATGATGTTGACTTTTGTGTTTTTCTCAACCATCCAGGTAAATGCCACGCTTGAATCTTGCTTCCTTCTTGTTCCTTTCCAATTCATCCTTCACATGTTACCGTACAATTCTACGCTAAAAAGTCTACTTACTGACTGTGCCGTAGAACAAACCACAGTATGAATCAAATTTGAATTCAGATATGTGCTCCGTGATCTGCCAGAGCTTAATGCCTTAATGCTTAATGCTCTGAGCGGTCACGTAGTCGAGCGAGCTAAGGCGTGCACTATCTTCGCTCGCTCGGAAGCCGGGATCGTGGGTTCGAATCCCATTCAGGGCATGGATGTTTGTGTACAGGTAGAGGCCTTGCGACGAGCTGATCACCCGCCCAAGGAGTCCTACCGAATGTCTAAGATCTAGAAGAACCGAAGTGAACGGAGAATTTCATGGAGGTAGGCCTAGGCCCACGGGGGCTGTAGTGCCAAAGGGAAAAAAATGCTCTCCCTCAGCAAATATTAAATATTATATGTCCAGGGTATATGTATCTTCTCATGCTTCGTCATTTCTTGTCGGATACTGACTCGATGGGTTGGTCAAATGTGTCTTCTTGTTGGGAATACTAATTTAGCAGACATACTATTTTAAGTTCAAGAATTCATAAGCTTACATGGCTACTTGTCAGGCGACATTTCTTTGCAAGAACAAGAACGTTCTTGTCAGTCACTGTTGTAATTTTTTTTCCTTGGCACTGCAGCCCCAGTGGGCCTAGGCCTATCTCTATGAACTTCTCCGTTCACTTCGGTTTTTCTATATCTTAAAAATTCGGTAAGACTCCTTGGGCGGGTGATCAGCTCGTCGCAAACAGAGAAAAACACACACACAAACTAAACATCCATGCCCTGAGTGGGATTCGAAGCCATGATCCTGGTTTCCGAGCGAGCGAATACAGTACATGCCTTAGACCGCTCGGCTACCGTGACCGGCCATTGTTGTAATTAGCATATATAAATACGCAGCTGAAACAGTTACCGGATAGGCGTGTTATTTATGACTCATATATTTCAGTTCAACTATTTCATAGCCTAAACGGATTTTGATGTGATAAACGCTCAATGTTTTTCTGTATCATGTGCATGAAATGCTGGTCTAAGTAGCCGAGCGGTCTAAGGCATGTACTCTCTTCGCTCGCTTGGAAGCCGGGATCGTGGGTTCGAATTCCACTCAAGGCACTGATGTTTAGTGTTTGTGTGTGAGTGTGTCTTTCTGTGTTTGTGTACAGGTAGAGGCCTTGCGACGAGCTGATCACCCGCCCAAAGAGTCCTACCGAATGTCTAAGATCCAGTAAACCGAAGTGAAACGGAGAGTTTCATGGAGGTAGGCCAAGGCCCAAATTGGAGCTGTAGCGCCAAAGGAAAAAAATTTGCATGAAATTCATTTTTCAGTAAATCGGAAACTAAATGGTGTATTCATGAAGGTGTGCAGTGAACATTTATATTGAAATGATCTGTTGCTGGAAATTTACATAGATCATTAAGTTCTGAGGTAGAGAAAATTTTAAAATTTCGCCTACTCCAGCTGAGTCAGAAAATATGCCTCAAGATGTGCCAATAGTTTTAAAATTCTTCGTAAAAATCTAACAAAACCCTGACCTGAACAGTGTAATAGTAAAAGTGTTAAAGATATGTTGAAAAGTTGAAGAATTTTACGTCGTCTACTACACAGTGTACCCTTTCCTTATGAACAATGCAAATCTCGCATTGCGTTATAAATTTAGCGGCACAAACATCCACCTGTAAGTAAGGAATATGTATGTCCCCATATCATACAACTCCGTGACAGATTTCATTAGCTTAATTTGCAGCCTAAATCGTGTAAGTCGCAATGGGAGGAACCCGAAATTTGATAAATATTCCAAATTTTTGGCTCAAGGAATCTGTTCTTAAAATCATCTAAACCGTGGGAATAGACATACGAGTATAAACACCAATTGTCTAATTGTAATTCAATTTTTATACCAAAATTTAGACACATAATGAATGAAACAATGGCCTATATCATATGGCGGTCGCACACCAACAGCGTCAAGACAAGCATCAAGACATGAGATAAAAGACGCAGTCTTGCTTCATTCGTGATTCTTCAGCGTGAAGCCGACGTCAGCACCATGGCTCAGACCCGTGAGCGGAGGTTTTCATAATCTAATTCGTTTCAACTGTTCTTTCTTTGCTCATGTCGCACACATCGTGTCTTGACTGTTACATGTCTTGACGCATGCCGGTGTGTGGTCTACCATATGTAAACCTCATTTTAGGAATATTATAAAAGATTATCAACTCCGTCCAGTGTGACCGATAAATGCATATGGCGTAATATATGTCACAAACTCCGTCGTAAGTGCAACAATTTATTGTAGTTCCTTCGTCTTCCTTCCTTCTACAATATATGTTTCGGCCGTAAATGGCCATCATCAGGTGTATACTCTCACTTAGCTGCTACACTGCACGTAGTTTAAAATTTAAAAAACACTAGTCTTCCCAATTGTTCACTTCTCCGTTGCTAATAGGTTTCGATATTTTAGAAACCTCCCCGCTGATATCTGTCAGATATGTAAAAAATCTTTGTTAACCTACACACGTCAATTTGATTTTCATTTACGGCCGAAACATGTAGTGTAGACAAAAGGAAGATGAAAGAACTACAATAAATTGTTGCACTTAGAACGCAGTTTGTGTCACATATTGTGTAGAGTGTAAGAGGATGCTTAAATATAATATTGCATATGGTGTAATAAATGAATAGTTTAAACAGAATCAAACTACTACAATGTTTCCTACTATAGGATACTAATATTATCCATATATCACAACAAATATGGGCATACCAACACCTTCCCCAATACAGTCAGTGTCATCATGTTTCCGACACATTACTCCCGTCTGGAACTCACGGTTGGTTCAATAAATTAGAATTGTTCGATCGAAACACTGTTCAGGGCAGTTTACATCCTCCGGAACAAAATACGCCGATCAGCTTCATTCAATCGGCATATGAGCATCTCATATTTATCATAGTGTTACAGTGGAACTACAGCACATTATTTTCCCTTCCTTAATTTCTACATTTCTATTCACATTAAACCTGTGTTACCTGTTGCTTTATCTTGTTTGTGCCGCATTTCAGCAACGCGATTGTTGATGTCACTAAAATCTGTAGCGACAATCAATGAATTGGAGATGGTATCATCAAATTTTGCCGATCACAGTGGCCGCGCTATCAGAGGCATAAACTGGGTTCGAATCCCACTCAAGGCATGGATCTCTGCATTGTGTTGGTTTATTCTGTTTGTGTTGTTCTGCGTGTATGAGGTAGAGGCCTTGCGACGGGCCGATCCCCCATTCAAGGAGTCCTACCAACTACGTAGAAGATCAAGTACCTGAAAAAGAGGTCAAGGCACAACTAAGGGCTGTACAGCCATAACAATAATATTAACTGCATTTTTCCTTGAGCTCAGACAAATTTTTCTTATAAACTTGATAATTTTCACGTTTGTTGCTTAAATTCCTCATACATTTTACATAAAGTGCAGTTAACATAATTTAAAGTTCTATACTCTTTTCTTTATCGTTCATTCTGTAATTTCGTTCTTTCTCATTTACATTTTGCTGCTTTTCGATTTTACTAATGCATTTTCAACTTTAGAAATAAGATTTAAAAGTCTGTGACAATGGTATATAAACACAGTTACTGTTTTTATCTGTCGTCCTGTTTTCTTATTTATTTAAAACATATAACTTTTCGGGGATTGAATTCTATCTCGTCTGTAGGAAAAAGCTTGTTCTCAATCGATAGAGCTAATTCCTAACTCCGGACATCAGCAAACCATGAGATAGGTACTATAAACCAAGCACGACATAAACTTTTTGCGAGAGTTAAGACAAATATCAAAAATATTATACAAACAAAACAAAACTCCGTGGTTTCAGTCCGCAAGCGAACTATACTAACCGAGCGACCGCCGCTTGTCGGCGAAGTTAGTGCCAACATTTGCGGATAGAGGGTGTTGGATGGTCAACGCAACGAATCCCCACGGCCGTTAATTTCGGTTTTATAGACCGGAGCCGCTTTTTCCTTGAAATAAATCCTCAATTATTCTCACGAGGCTGAATGAACCCAGTTCCAGACCCACTACTTCTTTGGAAATTTGGTAATGCCGGGACTCGAACCCGAACCTCTGGTTCTGTAGCAAGGAATTCTGACGACTAGACAACAGAGGCGGTCAAAAATATTAAACACCCCTCATAAATGTGGCCTAGAAACTATGTCCATGCACTATTTCACGACTATTGTTAAAATAAAAGTATTATCAGAACAGAAATTATAACTATAGACAGATTCCCTGCATGTTACCAACATACAGAAAACAAATTTCAGATGGAGTTACAGTTTTCTGACTTCTGAGGCAATAATAGCAGTCTAGAAGGGAGAAATGTCCAAGCCGAGTTGATTGATCGGATGGTCTGTCAGACACATGTGGGCAGGTCCTTTGTATTTCCTGTAGGTGCTGTTCCGTTTCGTCTTCGTTTCTTTCTAACATACGTGTATCTTTTGGCTATTTTCTTATTCGTGTTAGGCTAATTCTGATTTTTGAATTGACTATATGGGAAGTTGTACACAAACTGCTTCGTTTACTGGGCATCTCGAACCAGTTTAGATTTCAACAATGTCCCACGAAGTGTGTATTTATTTTGAAAATTATCCCGACATTGAAACGGTTTCCAACGCGTCTGAATTTCTCGGAGATACCTTTAACATATGGGATAATGACCGTGCTCTGGAATGTGGCATATGAAGAAAGACGGATGTTTCTGGACAACTTCATTAGAGAGTCAAGGAATTCTTGTGGGTATTCACTACGTACAGTATCATGTTAATTTCCTTGTGACCCTGACATATGAACTTGGCTCTATAGAAAGACTCCCCTTTTCATGTGATGTGGGTGCTTGCACTTGAAATGTATGAGCAGGTTTCCTGTACACCTTCGTGACCATTTTATGACCCCTATTCATGACCAAGCTTTCCAACAAGAAAAAAGTATCAATAACTTCCACTTCCATTCTGAATCTGATGTTAGGTCTAATGTTGCTGAGGTAATGAAATCTTGGTGGTCCATGTGGCCAAACCACGAAGTTGTTGTCGAAGTAGTCGATCCGTTTATCGGGATTGTGATCTGCTGTATCCAATGCTATTTCCTCGATATGTCCTACAATTATGCTACTGATCACCGGAAGTAGTAAGATTTGCGTTGCCAAGAAAATGAAGGCATAACCCTGGGAAACCCACGATACCAATGAACATAAGCAGTAAAGTGAATAACAATATAACTTGCTGTTCTTTTTTTAATTCGCTTAGTGGGGGTGAAGTCCATCTGGGTCCACTCGGCACGGAGGTCACTGATTGGCCTATTGTACCTGCCCCGGGTGATTATGATGATGGAGAAATTGGTGGAATGAAGATTGGCATGGGAAACCGAAGTACTCGCAGAAAACTTGCCTCAGTACCACTTTGTCCACCACAAATCCCACTTAACTAGACCCGGGATCGAAACCGGGCCGCCGCGGTGGGAAGCCAGCGTCTAACCGCTATAGCCATGGTGCGGCCACTTGCTTCTTTCTTTGTTGGAAATGATATGGAACATAGCAAAACTTATCTGTCTTAATACCAATGAAGGGGAGCCGATACAGATGATGATTTATGTGAAAACGTAAAACGAGATGTTCGATATTATGCATACAAAATACAGATATTTGTTAGCCTACAATAGGCAAAAATTGCCAGAAGGTTCAATAATGTGTCTTCGTTTATCAGCAAGGAGATCATAAATACAGCCCATCTTAATGGATGCTATTTCACTGATTGTAAACCAAGAAAGTCTCAGTGCGAAATGCCTGAGAATGGCGAATGCTGTTACAGAGGTTTCGAAACTCAAGAATTTCATGGGTCCAAAGCCAACAAATTTTCGCCAATTTAAACATTTCTTGAGTGACCTGGAATATGACCACGAAGATTTTCTCCACTATACGGAAGTTGTTATTTGTGTAGATGCGAGAGGCTTAAAAGAGTGAATGACATGAAGAGAGAAATTTAATTATTTCTGGAAATGAACAGGAATGTTTTTCCTCAGCCCTTTGATCACGACTGAATATAGTTGGGCCTTTCTACATTGACGTCACTCAGCACATGAATGAACTGCACATAAACTTGTAAAGAACGAACCGATCTCTTAATGAAATTTTTGACTGGGCAAGTTGATTCAAGATTCCAATTTGAAACAGGGAGGCATCTCTTTCTGCTGTCGGCCCCAACACATGCTATCATGACGGGCGCTGTTCCGTAGGTCCCTCCAAAAGTTTTCTGGAAAATACCTTGAAATCAGACGCCACCGCTTCCCTCCAAATTATTTTTAATTCATCATTTATTAATTATCCTACCATACCATGCCATACAATCCACTCTTAGTATAGTAAGACACCTGAAGAGGGCCATTTATGGCCGAAACACCTGGTGTCGAAAGTGAATGTGAAAGAAAGAAGGAACAATTTGTTGCATTTTTGACTAACCGTGTAGTCCATAAAAGTTTTAGATACTCTCCAGATACGGAGCGAGTCCCTAAACAAACAGGAAAGAACAAAAAAGTAACATAAAGAAATAGACAACAGCACCCGAGAAGACGTCTCAACTGCAGGAACTGCAATTGCTATCAGACTACGTAGGATTTTAGATTGCACAGAAGTGATTATGAAGAGTTCTAATCTTTTATTATTATTCTTAGTGGGGTCAGACTGAGTCACCTTGGTAATGCAGTCGATACTGACTTATTGTACCGGCCCCACATTATAGATGATGGTTATTTTGGAGCAATTGGTAAAATGGAGATTTGCGGGAGAAACCGAAGTACTCGGATGAAACCTGCACTAAAGCCACTTTGTGCACCACAAATCCCACATGATTTTACCCTAGCTCGAATGCGGGTCGCTCAGGTGGGAAGCCAGCGGCTAACCGCCTCAGCTATGGCACGGTCTTTGAAGACTTCTATCTTCTGGGAGATAAAATCTTGCTTCATACTTCTCTTGCTAGTCTTAGTCTTCAGTCCATGTGTTCGACTCCTTCACTTTTACACGTATAAATTGTATTTGCCTACTGATAAATCTGTAGTACTTTGAGACCATGGGCACAGAATGACAAACCTTTTGGAAGCATGGGTTTGTGGGGACAGCCCTGCTTAAACACTGAGGTTGTTAAGAATAAATCTACAATTGACTGGGCCACGCAAAATCAGGATGTTTCCACGATGCTACTTCTCACATACTTCAAGATATTGCAAACTGGCGGCAACGAAACAGTGACCAGCTCCCCGCTGGCGTTCTTCAAAATTAAACTTTGAGTTATAAATAACTTTGCCGAAATTTTAAATTGTGTTAATATTAATAGTATATACAAAACTAAAATTTTGCCTGTGGTTTTGTATGGGTGTGAAACCTTGTCTCTGATATTAATGGAGGAACATAGACTGAGGGTGTCTCAGAACAGGGTGTTGAGGAGAATATTTGGACCGAAGAGAGATGAAGTGACAGGAATTTGGAGAAAACTGCATAATGAGGATCTTCATAACTTGTACTCTTCTCCAAGTATAATAAAAATGGTCAAGTCACGGAGAATGATGAGGGAAGGGCATATAACACGAATGGGGGAGAGGAGAAATGCATATAGGTTATTGGTGGGAAAGCCGGAAGAGAGGAGACCGCTGGGAGGAAGTAGGCGTAGGTGGGTTGACAATATTAAAATGAATCTAAGATAGATAGGATTGGATGGTATGGACTGAATTTATGTGACTCAGAATAGGGTCAAATGGAGGGCTCTTGTGAACACGGTAATGCACCTCCGGGTTCCAAAAATGCTGGGAAGTCCTTGAGTAACTGTACAATTTTCAGCTTCTCAAGAAAGGCTCAGCTCCATGAGTGGAGAAGAGTGATTAATATTAATATTTTGTGTGGCTTGAGAGCAAGAATAATAATAAATTTAATGACGTAGCTTGTCTTGCAACCCAGTCAGGATTTTGAAGTTTCTAAACGGATCTCAGCGCAAGAAAAAGTGATCATCACTGAACTGAAAGTTTGAAATACTTGATAATTTAAAAAATAATGATTGTATAATGTTGTTTAAATTTGCAGTTCTGAATACAAACACAATTTTAATTAGAAACGTTAATAATTAATTCCCCTGTCCCTCATAACATTCGTCTTTCAGTCATCCCTTACTTATTTTCTGATATAGATTTTTCAGACATGCACTAGCTTGTAATTTAAATTTTGATACCTGAAGACAAGTCAGCCTAGGAATTAAAATGTAGAATGTGACATAAACATTTTAAAACTTTCTTGTTTAACAAGAACCTTCAAAATTATGTGACAATTGTTGAACTTTTGTGAGGTATATTTACGTTGGAAAATAAAATTATCTTTTCACTCCTACAGTTCAGGGTTTTGCGTCTGTTCCGTTTCTACCTCTTTGTTCTGTAAGGCTGCGGAAGAACTGTCGCAAATGCGAAAGAAAGAAAAATATATACGGCGTTGTAGTGAGAGTGAAAGTGTATTTCGCTGCGATTCGGCTAAAAGTGCTCAATGAAATTTTCTTTAGCTTAGTGCAAGAAAAGGAAATAATACATTTACACACAATTTTCAACACTTTATATTATAAATAAGATCTAAGTTTGTGACAACGGTGCATTAGTTTAAATATTACGTTTCTGGTCGTTAGATAGACACCAGATTAAGATAGGACGATGGATAATGTCCAGAAACCTAATATTTGTACTCTATCTTATGTCTAACAAAACGTCACTTTCCTTATCGCCTATCCTGAGAAAGGTTTAAATTTGGTCTTCTATTAATTTTCTGAAAGAAACTGAAAATTTGAATCTCGTAATTTCTAATTTAAACAAGACCCCCTCCAACTCATTTCTCCTACTCGACCTGCTCCCAGTGAATTTCCGCTTCTTTGTCGTCATCATAATTACCCATCATCCAACTGGCTGATATAGTAGTAACGCTTTAGGCTAGCGGCCTCCGTAGTCTAAGAGGTAAAGTTCCCACCTCATGACTCGTAGTACGCGGGTTCAAATACCCGGCGAAGGTCGTCGAATTTTTAAGGGAGGAAAAATTCAGGGAACAAGTCCTCCTGGAGGGACTTTAAACTGTGTGTCCCGTGTCGTAACTTTACGGCACGTAAAAGAACCTCATATCCCGAAAGGGGATCACTGAGCCAAATTCCAGGACGTTTCCCGCCAAATGATAGTCTCTAAGGCCTCTGATAGATGGGGGAAGCATTATAGACACCGCTAAGCAAGTGGCCGAACTCGCTTGCTCGGCGGGACTGATGGTACGCACCATTTATCGGTAGGGTATAGAGACTGGTAGAATATCATAGAGGGAAGCACAATAGATCAAACTGGTCGCGGTGCATGGGGAAACCCACCCTCTCTAAATAACTAACTAACGCTTTAGTCTTGCAGTCGCGAGGTTTTCGGTCCGAATATTTTCCCGGAACTGACTATCCTACTCAAGATTTTCGAGTTCATCCTCAGTCCTTCAGGATAAAGTCGATATAGTACTCGATTATTCCATGAGCCCTTCCGTCCAAATCCTCACATCCATCAATCCTACCATTCCTCTTGTTATCATTCATGTTGCAAAGCCAAAGTTATCCGCGTGCTAAATTAACCACCACGCCATGAATATGAATCGGGAGGTGACTGCGCAGCGCTGTGCCGTCTTAACCTTGGAATTACTTGGAGGTGAGTGGAGGATTTCACTCTCCGCCATCTTTATCTTCCAGGAAGAGGCCCGGTACCCTATGAACAAGCGTCTGGGCAGGCTTCACAGTCGGTCCGCTTGTGGGAAAATAATTTTATCTGAAATCGAACTTCAACTCCCCCTTCCATTAAGTGAAATATAGTGAAACCGAAGCTCGGAAAACTGGGATATCATCAAATCCAGACTGCCCTTCTCCCCATATAATCTGGACTAGAGGAGTTTTGTTATATATTGAAGAGGGATGCTTTATGGCAAACCAGAAAAAAAAACGCTGATTATGTTTTGAAGGAGGCACGACTATGTTTCTACGCCCCTATGACAGAAAGAACACAACATATAACTTAAAAAATTCATGAACGAATTTAAACTTGAAATAAATCAAACACAATTAAGTGTATAGACCTATTATGCTGCAATGAAATACAACACAAAATTGACACAACAGGGAGTATGTACAGCGAAGCATGCGCAAAGGGAGCCTTCTGCAACAGTCCTACAGTAAAGTGTAAGCCCTAAGAAATAGCGACCCTTCATTTTTCTAATGATAAAATCCAGAGAATTTCTTCTTTTCTTTTGGCGAAACTGAATGTGGCTTTTAGTTCTGATGGGTTTAAACAAAAAGAAGTAAGAACTATGCTATTAAGAAATAATAAATTAAAAGTTTATACCGTAAATATAATTCTAGCTATTCTCAGAAATATCAACAGAATTAGCAACCAGAACGCTTCATAATCATCTTCATGTTAATTCTTAAAAGGTAAAGTTTCCTTGTGCTTAACTAATTAAGCATTACTCCATGAAAGCGTATGGGGGAGTGGATGTATCGATCCACATTTTCTTGATCTCGGTACTAGCTGGAGGTGAGTGATCAGCTTCACGCCCGGGGGAAAAGCCCCCGGTACCCATTGTATAGGACGCTGGGTGGACCCCAGAGTCGGTCTGGGCGATTTGGAGAAGAGAATATTCTTGACCATACTGGGACTCGAACTCCGACCCCTCAGTCGTCCAACCTATAGCCAGTAGTTATACCGACTGCGCTACCCCGGCCCCGTTAATATTTATTCTAAAGGACCCAAAAATAAGGCGAATTTCCTTTTCAAAGAAGAAATTTTGCCTTATATTCGGACTACTACGGCACATAAATCCGCGCTTAAAATAACTACGTTCATATTGTCACCATTAACTCCATTATCATTTGAGTGGCTCACATTGCTACAATTTGAAGGTCATAATTAGAGAATCGGTCCAGCATTGCTATCAATTTCAAGTCACATCTTCTTCTGCTTCATCCGCCGATTCAAGGGTTCAGTCATAACCCCTTCAGAGGCTAAAGGGACTACTATATCCATCTTCTTCTAGATCATCTATCTAATATACCGCCTTCCAGTAGGATGACAGAAATAGGTTCAGCGCGTCAAACGTTCAAAAGCCGGCATCCTTTCTACATGACTAAACCATTTTCTTTGAAAACGTTGTATCTCTTCCACCATTCGTTCTGTTCCTGTTCTCTTACATCCCTCACTGAGATACGTAACATTGGTCGTGGAAGCCTCGCTCAAGCTGCTTCCCTTTTCCTCGAACCTTCTTCCCTCAGTACCCACGTTTCATTATCATATTGTCTCTTCTTTCTCGCTCTAATATGTTTCTCCAAAATATACATCAAACAAAAAACAAACTCCGTGGCTTTAGTCTGCAAGGGAACTATACCGAACGAGCGACCGCTACTTGTCGGCGAAGTTTGTGTCAACTTAAGAGGACAGGAGGTGTTGGGTGGACAGCGCAACAAATCCCCACGGCCGTTATTTCTGTTTTCTAGGCCGGAGCCGCTATTTATTTGAAATAGCTACTCAATTTTCTTCACGAGGCTGAGCGGACCCGGTTCCAGACCCACTATTTCTGAGAAAAATCTGGTAGGGCCCGGAATCGAACCCGGACCTCTGACCACTAGACCACAGAGGCGGTCCCAAAATATACATCTTCTTTAATAATTCCATTATTATTTGCTTCAGTACTGTCGTCTTTGTCATTTCTCTCATTATCACCACCACCACCACCAGTTTTAGCGTTTGTCTTTGTACATTTATATTCTCACTTCTTTCTTCTTCCGATTTTCAGTTTTCTCTTGAGACCCCACATGTCCCTTGCAGTGACGCTGCAACGTGCATAGTTTGTACTTAATATCCGTAGCCAGTGGGCTAGGAAATTGTATCTGGATACAACGTAATATTTTACTAGCATGAAAGAACAGTGTTTATGTTCACAATAAATGTTGGTCTGATTATTAAAACAGAGACTGCATATATACCACATACGGTACATTCTGCTACACATAATAAATAGCAATACTTATAATTTGTTAATATTTTCATTATTCCTCTATATGACTCGCTTATTATGAATAGTCGTTAGGCAAATTAGCAATATATAAATGTTAAGGTTCACAGATATTTTGCAATAGACTGACTAATATTGTACAGAGCTGGGTCCACCATTAGATATTGAATATGTCGAAAGTATTAAGTGATTATCATGAGGTAACAGTTAAAATATGCCGGTCACAGTAGCTGTACGTTCTAAGGCATGAACTGTCTTCACTCGATCGGACTGTGGGTTCGAATCCCACTCAGGGCTTGGATATTTGGTGTGTGTATGCGTTTATTCCGTGTTTGTATTATCCTGCGTTTAGGTAGTACCCTTGCGACGGTCTGATCACTCGTCCAAGGAGTCCTGCCGTCTCTGAGAAATTATTACGGAATTGAATTAGAGATCTGGGCCTAAATGGGCTGCATTCACCTGCTCGCGCTTGTTCCTCGCTCGCGGATTTTTATACCCCGAAGATGGAGACAATATGACCCTTCGAAACGTCGGTTTACACAGTATCTACACGATGCCACATCCCAGAAGACGACATTCATCATAGTCACCGCCGTGAAAACCTCAAATCTTACAATAAAATCATTATTTCAAATTTTGGTCCACAATATTTCCCTATGCTCTTGCTGTAACATAACAGTAATTCTGGCATTAAAAGAAAGCAATACTGCATTTCTCCGGTCGTTGTGTACTATATTTACCCTATAATCCTGAATCATAGAACGTTATGTCAGAATCCTGTCACCGCGGCATGGTGCGCCCTCGGGTGTCTGTGAAAGAGGCTGTCTCTCAAGATGTGGGGGTAACTGCGGAGATCCTTAATTTAATACAGTCTCAGAGAGCAGGCAGAAGAATTTTATTACAGCCTGGGATTTTGGCAGATGTGAACAATCTCTCACAGGAAAACAAAATGAAATCTGTGAGGTTCAATTATGTTCCAAAAGGTCTCTTCGGAATGTTATAAGCGACAGAACAAGACATTCGGTTTTAAATTCAGAATCTAAGGAATGTTTCTAGGAGGCATAAGTGTGATCTGGGCTGTGACAACGTGTAGTCCTGTAGAAGGAACATACAGTTTCAGGAACACCGATAAGCTTTTATCTGACTACACAACGTCATATCCCAGAAAACACTATTCTTCTCAGTCACTCCTATCAGTACCTGAAATCCACTCTACAACCTTCACCAAGAGAATTAGAAAGTACAGGTCTAAATTATATTTGGCAACAATAGACAATATCAGCTGGAACAACAGTGGAATTGAAACTTCAGACTAGTATGCATTTCATATGGAAATGAATTCGCATGTATAAGCAACTGGGAATCTCCTTGTTACATGTCACAGTAGCAAAAATCTGATGTTATGGTCAACGAGGAATATTTTGTGACAGAAATTCCTGCTGCACTAAAATCCACGCTCATATCCAGTTTCCCTCAGGAGTGAGTAAATTTACAAACTCTATAGGCCTACAGTGAGATGGATATTCGTAGAGCGTGAAGAGCAGGAAATAGATTAATATATAAACATATTGATTTATTGGTAAATAAGGAAGAGTGAACTGTTATTTTGGTCGAAAACTGGTCAAAAGGCAGAATACTATCTGGTACACAATTGTTATCCTAATTAATGTTGTCCCCCCACGTGAAATTAATTACGTACAATGCCATCAAGACGTATGGGGGAATGGAAGTATGATTACATTATTCTTGACCTAAGCAATAGATTGAGATGAGTGGCCCAGACGCTCTACCCCTCAAAAGAGCCCCAGTACCCATTTTATAGGAAGCTGTGTGGGTTCCAGATCTAGTCTGGACTGTAAGGAGGAGAGAAAAATTTTACCTCTGCTGGGAATCGAACACAATTCGTCAAGCCCTTGGCCGTCGCTATACCACTGAGCTATCACTGCTCGATGCTCTCAGTACATCTGGTAATCTCTTTAGAAACTGACCGAAATTGATTACCATTAGCTCCAATATACGAAAACAGCTTCAACATTTGTAAGAGAGTATGCCTATACTTGCAATTTGCACTTCCGGTTTCTAGGGCTCAGCAGTGCCAGTGATGTATTC
This sequence comes from Cryptotermes secundus, assembly GCF_002891405.2. NCBI lineage: Eukaryota > Metazoa > Arthropoda > Insecta > Blattodea > Kalotermitidae > Cryptotermes > Cryptotermes secundus. The sequence goes on along the minus strand of NW_019742446.1, from coordinate 1,303,993 downwards.
ATTCGGATTTAGGAAGAAGGAAGAGCAGCAGTTGGAAGATACTCGCATATAGAGCTTATCCGTGTTAACCTGACTCGAATATATTTTCCTGGTTCACTGTTACTAATAATACTTCCCATTTCGTCGAAAGAACGTAGCTTCTGAAAGCAACATTCATTAACTACACGTAATTAACGTTATACGCAAACTGTTTAAAAAAGGAATAAAATGCAATTATGACAAACTCCGTGACCTATAATCCTCATGCGAACTATGCCGATCGAGAGACCGCCGCTTGTCGGCGAAGTTAGTGTCAACTTCAGCGGACAGAGGGTGTCGCGTGGTCAGCGCAGCGGTATCAACGGCAGTTAATCTCGGTTTTCTAGACCGGAACACAATTATGAGAAGATATCTACAGTACAACACTAGCAATAATTTGTGGAGATGTAAGGTAAAAAATATAAAGTCTCTGTGTTTAACTAATTAAGCGGGGGAGTGGATGTATAAACCCACGTTTTCTTGACTTCGGCACTAATTGCAGTTAAGTGGTCAGCTTCACACCCCGGCCACTTTACACCGGGGAAAGAGCCGCTGGTACAAGTTGGATAGGAGACTGGGTGGCCCAGAGCCGGTGAGGACTAAATGGAGAAGTGAAAATTCTTGCCCCCAGCAGGAGTCAAACTCTCACCCCTTGGTGTCCAGCCCGTAGTCAGTTATTTTACCTACTGCACTACCTCTGCTCTCAAATAATTTGTGGGCAGGCATAAATTAAATCACATACCTGGATTAGTACACTAACCTACAAGGAAGTAAATCCTCATTGGAAACCAGAGTCAGGAGTTCATTTTCTTAGTTGAAGAAAAAAAATTAAACAACTACAATAGACTTTCTTTCTTATATTCACAACTCTCCTATTTATTTATTATTATTATTATTGGAGGGGGTGGGTTTCCCCATGCACCGCGACCAGTTGTTAATCTATTGTACGTCCCCCTTCGATATTCTACCAGTCTCCATACCCTACCGGTACTGGTGCGTGCTATCAGCCCCGATGAGCCAACGAGGTCTGCCCTCGGTACCTTGATACTTCCCCCATCTACCAGAGGCATTGGAAACTACTTGGGCGGGAAATTGTTGCTTAATTTAGTTCAGAGGTCTCCTAGAGACATGAGGTTCTATTACGTACCGTAAATCTACGACAATGGACATACGGCTTAAAGTCCCTCCCGGAGGACTTGTTCCCTGAATTTTTCCGCCCTTAAAAATTCCACGACCTCCGCCTGGTTTGAACCCGCGTACCTTAAATCAAGAGGTGGGAACGCACAACTCTCCTAACCGCATAAGTAGAATCCTGGCAGGACACAATATTAAATATTTCCCCCCAGTCTTCCAAAGGGCCAAAGCAATCACATAACTGTCAAGGACAATCCGGAGTTATAACAACAGGACTTGACAGGATTTCACACAAATTATAAGAATATGAGGATCGAACTAAGGCATGCTTCCATCTGTATCCACTGGAGACTGCAATGGTTGTAGAAGCTACTAAGGCGTTCCGTATACAATGCCTCCTATTCTTTTTAAAGAAAACTACAATAGATACAGAAGTCATAATAACGCAGTTAAATAGAGCAAGATTTCAGCTACTTACAGCTATTTTTCCACATAATCACCACCACTCGTTATGCACTTTTCCCAGCGATGAACAAGAGCCTGTATGCCGCGCCCGTAAAAGTCTGCGCCAGCAGAGGCTAGCCACTTTCTTACAGCTGCAATGACAGTATCGTTGTCCGGAATATGTTGCCCACGTAGTCCGTCTTTCATAGGCCCAAAGAGATGGAAGTCTGAAGGTGCTAAACCGGGGCTATAAGGTGGATGTGGTAGGACATTCCAGCCAAACTTTGCAATGTGCGCGGTGGTCGCCAAACTGGTATGGGGTCTAGCGTTATCGTGTTGCAAGCGAAAGGTTGTCTGCTTCTCTGGCCTGATCGGGAAATACGGGCTTTCAGCTTAGTCAGCGTCGTCTTGTAGCGTTCAGAATTGACAGACTCGCCAGGCTTCAGGAAATCCAAAAAATGACACCCCGCCTATCCCAAAAACCGTACACATAACTTTCCCTAGCGATGGCTGTCTTGAATTTCTTTTTCCTTGGGGAATCCGGATGTCGCCACTCCATGGACTGTCTTTTGGATTCCGACTCGTAGTGGCGACACCACGTCTCATCTCCGGTGACAATACTGTCCAGAAACTTGTCACCTTCAGCTTCAAACTGGTGCAACAGGTCCTGACAGACTTCCATTCGATGAGTTTTTTGGTCCTGTGTAAGCATCCGCGGGACCCGCCTGGAACAAACTTTGCGATAATCCAGCTTCCCCAACATCGTTTCCAATGCATTACAGCCGATATTAAGCCGTGCACTCAGTTCCCTGGTCGTTATCCGCCGATCTGAACGGAGGAGCTGATCGAGGCGCTGTTCATTGTGAGGAGTAGCGGTTGAGCAGGGACGCCCAGGGCGTGGCTTGTCGTTCACTTCACTTTCACCACTCTTGAAATGCACTACCCACCGCCTCACTGTGCTGACATCAACTGTATCGTCTCCGTATCGTTATCGATGGATAACAATGGCTGCAATTTGTTCGGCAGTGAGAAATTCAATGACACATCTCTGTTTCGTATGCACTTCTATGTCAGACGCCATTTTGGTAGACTGCTCTGCTGTCGCTATCTGTCGCACGACAACCAAATTAACAGTACATTGGCGGGAAGGTTCAACCTTTACTACAACACCACCAACATCCAGCTCACACGTTACATATTAACACAAAAAAAAATAGGAGGCATTATATACGGAACGCACCACGTACATCGGCAAACCGCCAACATAACACGATATCACCACCCGCCATCAAAAAGAAGATTAGCCACAAACCACCAAGAAGCTGAAGACTTACGATGGGGTACCCAAAAGAAACCGAACTAATTTTTTTGTGGGCAGAGCTTTTGTAGTACCGCGTTTTGCCGCCATGAGCGCATAGAGCTAACATTCCTGAGTCGATAAGCCGACTACCGTTGCT
>NW_019742446.1:1259666-1300921 GCF_002891405.2 Cryptotermes secundus | reverse complement strand
AAGGAAGATCGACGACGGACCATTGAAGAAATTGTGGAGCTGTCGGGAGTGACTTGGAGCTCAGCGGCCAGATTTGTGGCAGTCGGGTGACTGGTTTTTCCATCATGACAATGCCCCTGCTCACACAGCCCTGTCTGTAGGAAATTCTTGACCAAAAATGGCATGACTCCTGTTCCTCACCCTCCATACTCACCCGACCTTGCCCCGTGCGACCTTTTTTTTTTGTTTCCTCTAATGAAAAGAGACATGAAAGGAAAAAACGACGGAGGCGCTGTCAAGCATCTCAAAAGATGAATTTAGACAATGTTTTGAAAAATGGAATAAAAGACTAGACAAGTGTACTAGTGTAAGTGGAGAGTACTTTGAAGGGGACTGAAGGTTTGTGCTTAAAATTTGAATAATTAAGTTTAAAAAAATAAGTTCGGTTTCTTTTGGGTACCCCCTCGTACATAAACTACAGAAAGGATATTTCAGTAACCTGTAACACAGGCCTACACTTGTTGTCTGCATTGGTCTCTGTTCTGTGGACCTAGTGGAGGTTACGACTGTGACTCAGGAAAACAATCTTAAGAAATAAACAGAATTGGACATTTTATAGGAAAGTGTATTTTTTGTATAGTTGGAGATAAAGTTGTGTTAATCTGTCTCTCCCTACCCCTCCCACCATTTTCCCTCCTGGGATATAAATCGTATTTCGCTTGTGATTTTTGCAAAGTGAATTGAGGAAATTTCTAAAGGGGTCGAAAATATTCAAACGATGATAGAAGCATGACAGAAAAAGTGGAAGAAAAGTCGTCAGAAACTTATCCAAACAGGCAGCAAAGCTTAATCGTATACATCCCTTACAGAAATGAATATAGCAGCACAAATACAATCTGTTTTAAAAACTAGAAGAGATAGGAACACTAAGGGAGGTCAGCACTTTCTATTGATCTTGGAAACTAAAACACAATGGGATGAATTTGTCGTTAATAATTACGACTAATGTGATTCTGTGACTTGTGATAATTTAGAACTTATCCTACAAAAATTATGAAAGCATAATATTATTTCTTACAGCAGAGAAGCAAATGGACAGTAAATACTGGTCACACGTTACTGTATCATATTTATACAGGTATGCCCACACTACGAATACAGAACGAAACATACAGAAGACTGTAAATCGAAACGGTTCACAAACAATTGTACCGAATTGTATTTATTACCTCATTTAATATTTATGTAACCCCGATAAACAATACAAGATGTAAGTAATGACTGATTAGGGCACTATATCAAGAGACATTATGCAGACTCAAATACGATATTGAAGAATGCCGTCTTCTGGGGTGTGGTACCTGCAGACCACCTGCTCGCGCTGGTTCGTCGCTCGCGGATTTTTCTACCCTAAAGATGGAGGCGATAAGTTCCTCCGAAACGTCGGTTCACAGAAGATCTACACGGCACAACATCCCAGAGGAAGGCATTCTTAGTCACCGCTGTGAAAACCTAAAATCTTAAAAGTACGATATTGTAATATAGTTTTCCCGGGTTTGCCTGAATATTAATCTGATGTACTGCTGATTACACATCAGAGGACGTTTCCAATCTTTATTTTAATAACGCGTATGAGATGAACTGTTTTAACTAAATCGATTACTCTGATATAGTGTAATTCATGGCAATTGCAAAGAAGTAATGCGCAGAGCTGTTCATTAGCCTCTGCCTTATTTTTAAAGCACGGCCTTTTAGTGAGTGCCTTATACTACTCGTTACTCAGTTTGATATGATGACGTTATCTAATGGCAATAGTTATTTATTCACTAACAAAATATCAATTTCTTACAAAATGGCTCACAATAACTAAAAAAAAATAAAGTAAAGCTATCCCTGTAACAGGCTGTGGAGGCCCACACCGTTGTGAGATGTTCAGGTCCCCACATTTTCTACACAATCGGCTCATAGATGGCGGCAAGGTTGTCAGCCCTGCTCGCAGGCCGCCCTTTACTCCAAAGAATATTCCTGGTACTCATTTCTGTTAGAGACTGAGTCGACCCTAGGACCATAGTGCGGCTGGAAGGATTAGGTCAATTGAAAAAATCCAATGACCTCATCGGGATTCGATCCCGCGACCTTCCGGGTTGTAGCATAATGCCTCGACCAACTACGCTACCGCGTGCCCTCCGGCTCACAATAATTATAACACATAAAATATACAGAAGCCAACAAGCACACTGTTTTGGCTTGAAAATTAATTCCCAGAAATGAAGAGATGGAAATTTTGATTGTCCGTATTTTTTTTTTTTTTTTTTTTTGGCACTACAGCCCCAATTTTCGCCTTAGCCTACCTCCACGAAACTCTCCGTTTCACTTCTGTTTACTTGATCTTAGACATTTGATAGGACTCCTTGGGCGGGTGATCAGCTCGTCGCAAGATTTCTACCTGTACACAAACACAGAAAAACGCACGAACACATACAAACACTGAACATCTGTGTCCTGAATAAGATTCGAACCCACGATCTCAGCTTCTGAGAGAACGAAGACAGTGCATGCCTTAGACCGCTCAGCTACCGTGAATATTTGGTCTCAGGATAACATACGAGCTTAATTAATAACAAAATTTAGTTTTCTTTTATATTAAAAAAACTTTTTGATTTTTGTTATGATTGAATATTCACAATAAATTTTCTAAAAAGATGGATTAGAATAAATAGATTATTGACAATTAAATGAAACAAAGTAGAGTAGTAATTATATTAGTTACATTTATTGAGTATTCCTGAAAAGTTAAGAATCTTGAATCACGTATCATTATCTTTGCTTCTGAGGCTAAATAAACTCATATTTTTTCCAAGGTTTTTCTTTTCAGAGGCTCCATATGAATGCTCTAAGTTTCTTCACACTTTGCACATTACACGTGCATTCATATCACAAATAATACATTAGGAATCCGGAAACTTTCAAACAAACTGTCTTACTTTGTTTTGTACAGGAAGTCTATTCCGTGTGTACTCGTAATTAGAGAATATACATGGTACAGACTCAACGAATCAATACAAACAGTATGCGACTATGTACGTATATTTATACCTTACTCAATTTAATCACCAGCAACTTCGACGCATTTCTCACACTGGCGAGGCGAACGATCAATCGCAACAGTGTTGACTGTCTATGCGCGGACAGTTTAAAAATAAACTTACGAGCCGGAAAGGTTAGGGTAGCGGTAACATTCTAAGCTCGCATACAGGAGATTTTCGCGGCCGGGACATTGGCTATCATAACCTGAAATCTTTCTTTGCTGTCCAAGCCAAATTCCAGGACAGTAACTCAAATATTTTATGAACGCTTCCTGCCATCATCATCATCATCATCATCATCATCATCATCATCATCATCATCATCAGTAATCTGTCAGACGACAGGTCCACGGTCTCTTCCAAAACAATTCCTCCACTTAATGCGATCTAGAGCTTTCTCCTTCAAATGACAGTATCCAAGGTCATCCAGTATCTTCTTACGTCTTCTTCCTCGTCTTCTTGTCACATCTATCCGCCCCTCTATCTTTCCTTCGATAACTTCTTTTAGAAGGCAGTTTCTGCGTAAAACATGACCAATCCAATGAGCCTTCCGTTTTCTTATTTCGTGTAGGATATTCCTCTGCTCACTGACTCTAATTAACACTTCTTCATTTCTCACATAATCGGTCCAACTGATCTTCTCCATCCTTCTCCAACACCACATTTCGAAACTTTCCAGATGTTTCTGATCTACTGCCCTAAGTGTCCATGCTTCAGCCCCATACAGAGCTATGCCCCAAATGTAGCATTTCACTAGTTTCTTCCTCAAATTTAAGTCCAATTTGCTGGTAAAAAAAAAGATTCTTCTTCTTGCTAAATGCACCTTTGACATTTCCTGCCATATACAGAACAATTCATTATTCATAATACCATAACTTTCGTTATATAATGTAGATTCTATCGGCGTCGTAAGTCATTCCACAGAAAGTAATAATCCTTTGTAGGCATCTATCTATCTACGGCTCTACATCCCTTTATTGGGCCTTGGCAGCTTTATCAGTTTCATGATCTTATTAGACAGCCGGTAGGACTCCTTGGACCGGTGATCAGCCAGTCGCAAGGCCGCTACCTGCACGTAGGGCAGCACAAACACAGAATAAAAACACACAGACATCCATACCTCGAGTTGAATTCGAACCCACGATCTCAGTGTTTAAGCAGGCAGAAACAGTTCATGCCTTGGACCGCGTGGCCACTGTGATCGACTTTGAAGAGTCGATAGAAGATAGAGTCAAACTCTTTCCTGGGAGTACCTAGTATTTAATCTAGCTAACAAGATGTAATGGTGTGACGACATATCTCGGAGAATATTTGGAACTTGCAACAAGATTTGTACGTCACTGCAGCCGTGGAGTTTTTGCATTTTCTCCCATGTTCCATTACTTTAAATAAATTCTACCTTTCGCACAACAATGGCACATAATTCGCTTTATACGAAGTAGCACAGTTGTTTGATGTAACACAGACCTCTGACGGTCGAAGAACATGAACTCTCTGCATCGACCAGTCATCTTCCGTGAGATTGGAGACTGATAATATCAGCTCTTTGTGGTTTCACTTCGTGTCCTTTGTACGTGAACCGTGAATACGCAATCAAGCAATGCGTCTCTCTCCTCCATACAACATGGGGAACGACTGATATGTAGCATCGCGAATGGTGTATGAATCATTGATCGACACACGCGCGGGATCCTCTTGGCAAAGTCTTGCGCTTCTCCGACTGTTGGTGAGAATGCGATAAAAACTTGTTGGCCAGATGCCCACTCCTGTAATTGTGCTGTCTGCACTTTCCAGCACTGCACAATTGCCGCGTCAGTTGCATTGCTGTAGCCCGCTGCGGGAAAGGGCGCTTACTGCGTAATCTAACTCAGCATTAACGGCATTCACACTCCATCTAACCGTTTCATACAACGAGGCATAATTCCCTACGCCTTACTTCGCGTAGCGCATTAACCGTACGTACTTATCGCTGTCCCTCTACTTCAGCACCTCCCGAACTCTCGCAAAAGCGTGGCCTACATATTACTTGCAGTCGATACAATGTCCACACTCAGTGACTGTCCACTGGAACAAACAGACGAACGCTAATGGCTACGTACAAGCAACTTCTGAAATGTCGGCTGTATCTAAAATATTGTGCACAATCACTGATTCATTTCGAAAAATTTGACCCCGGGTTTCGACGTAACAGATCAGATTTTGCGTTCGTCAGATACTGGAGAAAAATGGCAGTAAAATGAGACAGTATATCAGTTATACATAAACTTCAAGAAAGCCTATGATTCAGTTAGGAGGGACGTATTGTACAATATTCTGATAGAGTTTGAGATACCCATGAAAATAGTTAAGCTGATTAAAATATGTTTAAAGGAAACGTATGATAAAGTCCGTATAGGTAAATTTTTGTCTGATAATTTCCCTATCGAGAATGGTCTAATACAAGGAGATGCTTTTCAGCTTTGCTTTAGAATATGTCATTAGGAAGGTCCAAGAAAACCTGATGAGACTGAAATTAAACGGGACACATCAGCTGTTGGTCTATGCTGATGATGTGAGTCTACTGGGTGACAATATAAATACTATAAAGAGAAACACACAAACCTTAAGTTTGATTTGTTTCATTCTGGTCCGTCACACTAACAATTACAAATATAAATCACTCCGTCCAATGTGACCTGTAAGTTTTTTACTACATGAAAACTTAATGAAGGGACAGGAGATTGGAGAAACTGCATAATGAGGAGCTTCATAACTTGTACTCTTATCCAAGTATAATTAGAAAGATCAAGCCAAGGAGGATGAGGTGGGCAGGTCATATAGCACGAATGGGGGAGACGATGATTGCGTATAGGATATTGGTGGGAAGGCCGGAGGGAAAGAGAACACTGGGAAGACCAAGGCGTAAGTGGGCGGACAATATTAAAATTAATCTTAGATACATAGAAGAGGATGGTATGGACTTGATCCGTTTGGCTGAGGACAGTGACCAGTGGAGGGCTCTTGTGAATACTGTACTGAACTTTCGGGTTCCATAAAATGCTGGGAAGTTCTTGAGTAGCTGCACAATTTTCAGCTTCTCAAGAAGGGCTCAGTTCCGTGAGTGAGTGAGTGAGCGAGCGAGTAAGTGAGTGACGCCGGCAGAGTATGAAGCGTCGATGTAACATTATGGAAATATAGAACTCCAGAGAAGTTCTTGGAACGTATCTGAAAAGTGACTACCTTCACGTCCCTTCACAAGAATAGGACTTGAGAACTTAAAGGGTAACTGTAAAAGATGGGATGAGAGGAACATCTGAAGTCTTAGCTGAAAGTACTAGCACAGAAATTGTGAGGAATGCTTTTGCACGAATACCACAATAAATTTCAGTATACACAATGTCACTGCCGGTCACGATAGCCGAGATGTCTAAGGCATGTACTGTCCTCGCTCGTTCGGAAGCCTGGATTTTGGGTTCGAATCCCACACAAAGCATGGATTTTTGGTATGTGTATGCGTTTATTTTTTGTTTCAGTTGTCCTATGTTTAGGTAGAGGCCTGCGACGAGCCGATAACTCGTCCAAGGAGTCCTGCCGTCTGTAAAATGAAACTGAAAAAAAAAAATCAGAGGCCAGTTTCCCAAGGGGGCTGTAGAGGCAGTGAAAAAATATACTCAATGCAGCTGGAGGCAACTCCAAACACAAAATCAGCTATATCACCGCTGAATTACCCCAGTCTCTGCAACTAGTAATGTTCTACATACGTAGACATAATCATAATCTCCTTGACGAATATTCGAAACTCGGTTTTCGCTATTGCGGAAGTTCGAAACATCCCTTTTCTGACATGAGACAGCAGATGATCGATTCGGGAATGTCAAACCAGAGTCTCCTATCTGTGAAGGAATTCGCAGAAGACTACAGACAGACATCCGGACACTGAGAGAATTCTAACCTTCAACCTCGGCGTCCGAAAGGTCTAATTAATATTCTGAGTACTTTACAGCTCGGAACCGCTGAGGCTATGGCATCGGTATCTTTGTAATCACTGCACACAAGTCACTATTTGTGAACACCCGAAGTCGTGCGGGCTACCACAAATAAGCTGAAAGCACAATGAAAATAAGGACGTCTCCAGAAAACAGAGTCCCACGACACTACGTGTAAGACTGAGAGATGAATTGCTTACTGGCAACATATCTTTCTAGCATTCCCCTATCGCTACCTGACAACTAAAGGCGGTTGCATATTTGTGGGATGTGCGATTTTTCTTAACCGAGTTCATAAGCTTGAGAAATGTGTTTTAATATCATTCTAATAATTTTATGCATTTGAAATTACATAACAAATTGGATATTTCTATTCGTTTTAACGGTTAATTTTCCCATAAAAAGAAAANAAAGGGGAAAATCCCCCCCCCCCCCCCGTGGACTTCAACCTGGATCAGTTAAATCATATCGCCTTCCCATTCCCGTCTTAGTCTTCCAGTTCCTAATCAATATTAATACACATGTACAAAAGGGTACTTTCCATTTATTAAATTTTACTTCAGCTTCAAATTAACTGGGCATTTGTACTAAATATAGATTTCGGCTGAACTATGCTATTTAAAATGACCGAATGATAATTGTGACGTCACATGTGAACCAGAGGAAATTTTGTTGAAGTTCAAAAATTGTTGTAATTACCAATATTATTGGTGTAATGCTTTTAGTCAACTCTATTAATTTCAAAACCATATGATAATCACTTTAAATGTTGATATAAAACGCTTCCTTAGAAATTTTGCCTTGGGTAGAATTACTGAACTGTCTATTTCAGAAATGCGAGATTCTCAATCTTTAATTAAGACAAAATGAACTGTTTTACAAGGAACACGACAGGCACGACAAAGTTTCCGAAGAATTTCCTAAAAATAATATTCCTGAATTATGCAGGAAAAGAAGTGGGAGGGGAGTAGAGCAACTCATTTCTTAAGTGTAAGAGTGGTGTAAATGCAATGCTATAAATCCAGTTAGGAATAATTTTATATGAAAATCACATAAATTAATATTAATATTAACAGTGACTTTCTGTTTTAATATACGATTTCATTACAAAATTTTCTTAGGTTTTAACATAATGAGTTGTAAGTTCAGTGAAATAAGAATAATAATGAAAAGAATAGGAATAGCATACGAACTTCATTCCACGTCATATTCTGCAATGAAATTTCCGGAATTTCGACGAAATCACGCCATATCTTGACAATGCATTTTCGTCCATGTAAATTTTGAGAAAATATTTTGCAATAGGCTACACTACTTCCTCCTGTCTGTAAGTACTAATTCCTAATTATCTGTGAGTAGTTAATTTCGCTCGTTGCTATGCGAATTTTGCCTCTGATAAAACAATATTAAACAAATCAAAGACAAATGTAATCGTTACTGCTTTTTACGGCGTTCGACAAAAATTTTTCCCAACACATTAGCTTTAAATTTTCTGTAAACCTACTCTTTCTCTCTCTCTCTCTCTCTATTTCTCTGACTCTACAGCCCCTTGGACCTTGGCCGTCTTTCAGTTTCTTAACCTTGGACGGGGGATCGGCCGTTCGAAAGGCGGCTACCTACACACAGACATCCATGATTCGAGTGAAATTCGAGCCCACGATTTCAGTGTTCGAGCGGGCGAAGACGGTTAATGTCTTAGACCGAGCGCCCACTACGGTTATAATAAATCAAAACATACATGTTTGTAAAACAATGCATATTTTAATTTAGAGCTTTACTAAAATAACTTACAAAAGATTTGAACTTTTTAATACAGATTTATAATTCTCTACAGCACCAGTTATAAGATTAACGTCTCATTATTTTCTAATGTTACTTGAAATTTAGTTCAGAAAAATATTAACACATTAAGTTTACATTCCACTGAGCGGTCCAGTGCGGTAATTTCATTTCTGGAGTCCGGAGAGGGGACACTCTTTCCCCTTACTCCACCCCACGAACTGCACATCAGAGACAGTATAAAGTAGAAGGAATGAATAGGTCTTATCAATCAACATATTAGAATAATACGTATGTCCAATCCACCTCGAAGCACAGTTACTATGAATTTAATGGTACTGACAGTAGAAATTTCTTTTGAAAGTGAAACTCAATTCCAGATATTCAAAAATGTCCAAATGTACGGTAAAAGGTAACGGTAAAGTTAGCCCTGTAACAGGCCATGAAAGTCCATAGTGTTGTGAGACGACGAGGCTCCCACATTTTGTCTAAACAATCGGCTCACAGTTGGCGGTGAGGGTGTCAGCCTTACGCGCTGATCATCTTTTATCCCCAGGAAGATTCCTAGTACTCATTTCTGTTAGAGGCTGAGTCAACCCCAGGGCCATAGTGCGGCTGGAAGGATGAAATAAATTGAAAAAATCAACAACATCGGGACCCGAACCCGCGAACTTCCGGCTTGTAGCATTGTGCCTCAACAAACTACACTATCGCGTGTCCCCTACAATGTCCAGAGAACATCTTGAGAACACAATAAGTGACATTAAAATACTTGTAAACAGGATTCGAACACATGAATTCCGAATCAGATACCAGGAAGTCAAGGAATTCTGATAACCTTGCGCCTGTCTTTCACGGACCTGTGGGTTCCGTTACGTAAGTCTGCCCAGACAGACAGAGCGGCGGTTGTATGTTTGGTGATGCCACCGCCATCTGCATCGATCGGGCAATGCATAGTCCCGCACAAGTGGCGTATTACACATTGGAGGTGGCTGTGCTCCCATTCGCTTTCCTACACAGCGCCTGAGGTCGGCTTCACCGCCTTGCAGGTTATTGTACTTACATTTTGATTCCAATCCAAGACTCTTATCTATCTATCTATCTATGGCTCTGCGGCCCTTTGTCGCATCTTGTCCAATTTTTAAGTTTCTTATTTTTTTACACAACTGGTGGGACTCCTTGGACGGGGGATCAGCCCGTCGCAAGGCCGCTAGCCTCAAGTGGGATTCGAACCCAAGACCCCGGTGTTCGAGCAGTAGAAGACGGTTCATGCTTTAGATTTCGCAGGCCGCTGTGATCGGCAGTCTTACAAGAATGGTACTGGAAAACTGGGTGATATTGAAAAAGAAAATGGATTTTAATTCTTCTAATTAATGATGGTTAGTGAAACAAATCAGGCTGAATTCATATGCAGTATCCAATTCTAACTGCGTGCATGTACATATATACAGAGTCATATATTCCACAAAAGCATAGGATCCTGCATACGCAAGGATAATTTTACTTGTGTTCTTTTAGTTCGTAACGGGTGGTAACATACGTCAAGGGACAACAAGTGTTCTGGAAGCAGGTTCCGCATTGAAGGCAATATGTTACAGAATTTTACGTAAACAATGAAAGTGCTGTACATGATCGCAAACAACAAACTATATCTGAGTTTCCTTGAAATACAGAACAAATCAAACCTATAAATAACATACAATATGTCATGATTATATAATTCCAGTCGACATACGGGAAATTTATTAAAAATATTCTCAAAGTAGCGTAGTTGGTTGAGGCCATATGCTACAAGCCGGAAGGTCGCGGGATCGAATCCCGATGAGGTAATTGAAATTTTTTCAATTTACCTAATCCTTCCAGCCGCACTATGGCCCTGGGGTCGACTCATCTTCTAAGAGAAATGAGTACCAAGAATATTCTTGGAATGTTGTGGGGGTTGAGTTCCGGCCAGCGTGTAAGGCTGACAACCTTGCCGCCATGTATGAGCCGATTGTCTAGACAATGTGGGAGCCTCAACATCTCACAACACTATGGGCCTCCACGCCCTGTTACAGGGATACCTTTACTTTATTTTCAAAATTGCACATAAATTTCTGAAAGTGATGACTACGAAGATATATGTGTTGCTGAATGTAACGCCGTGTAGTCTACTGGAAGATAAGTGCTGTTCCTGCAAAACGTACGTGAACTTGTACCTACTCCAAGGCGATACATCTTAGAAGATAGCACTCTTCGTAACTTCAACGACTCCTATCGTCCATGCTGGTAATTATATGCGCTTAAATTGTGACCAGTGCACATTAGTATGCATTATGCAAGCTTATCGCATAATGGCAGAAAAGGAGGACAGATATTTCATAACTTTATACATTTATATGATTATTAGTTGTTATTCTATTACATGAAAATGCTGATCTTATTTTAAACTGTATTCTACACAGAACACGGAAATATACTTTTCCAAAATTAATTATAAGTGTTGGGCATGTACACGTAATAAATATAACACCCATCTACTTCTCTGACAGAAGATTAGTAGAATTTCTTCTTGTCCGAAAACAAATCACCTCAGTAGGAAGTTTTTTTTTTAATTCGCTTGGTCGGGGGTGGAGTCCAACTGGGTCCATTCGGCACGGCGGTCACTGATTGGTCTATTGTGGCCTGCCCCGGGTGATCACGATGATGGAGAATTTGGTGGAATTAAGATTGGCAGGGGAAACCGAAGTACTCGGAGAAAACCCACCCCAACGCCACTTTGTGCACCACAAATCCCACTTGACCAGACCCGGGATTGAACCTGGGCCGCCAAGGTGGGGAGCTAGCCACTAACCGCTTGAGCTGTGGCGCGGCCCACTAGGGAGTTACATTTGAATGTGATCTCCACTTATGAAATAAATGAAGCACTTTCGAATTTGTATATTCTATCGCAAACAAGATGCGAGTCCATGAGATCCGTAAAAATTTTCTTATATTGCATAACACAAACTAAGAAAAGATAAAGATTTAAATGCTTTTGAGTGTTTCTAATTCATATATATAATTCTCTGAGGAATTAGGATAACAAAGGAGAACACTGCAGTAAGAGCATAACATAAATATTAGAGTAAAGACGCCTAATTTAGAATGCTTAAAGTAGGAGTCACTCCTTTTGTTGAGAGAATCGTGAACCGTTGGTACGTTGTTGCGTTGATGTAAATTAACATGTCTAATGAGGCAAGTTCTTATTATGATCTCAAATGTAGGATATATTAAAAATAAATAAATGTCAGAATGTCGCAAAAGTGGTAGCATAATTTCTGATATGAATATGATATATTTTCGATAGGTAACAATTTATTAAGAAATGTAACTCATAAGAGAGGACCATAATAAACTGAAAGGAACGAGAGAAACAGACTCTACATTATATAATTAGTCTTATTTTTTATAAAGAAGAAACGGTGTAATATTTCAAAAATATTAATTTCATAAATATATGCGAATTAACTGCATAATTTTCAACCGAAGTTAACACTAAATTACGTCCTTATATAAAATAAATAATTTAAAATCACAATTCAAATTCGACTCCTTATCGATCGTTATCACTATTAGGTCCTTCAGGAAAGCGATTTTCTTGTTTTTTATAGCCTGCGCTGCACTTCTCATAACCTAAGGTCCATTAGTTCCTTTTTGTAAGGTCCATTACTTTCTTTTTGTATCGGTCACCTAAGAATGAATGAAACTCGTACAGTACAGGGTTCCTAATTTCAGATGCTCGAAAGTCGCTGCCGTGTTTATTATCTCAAATTAGGGAACCAATTACTGATCTAAATATGGCAGTATAAACTGAAATTGAAGCTTTTGGAAACGATAAAAACACACGATTTGTTATAATCAATGAAATTAGGTAAACAATTTGGAAGTTAAACTTCACGTATGATTTCGGAATCTTGGCTCTCTAAACGAAAACATAAAATCAGAATTAACAGAAGCAAATACGCTGCGGTAAAATAACAGGGCTGCTTGACGCCCACTCTACCACTGCTGAGAAATTGGTCGGGTGGGAGGTGTAGGTTTCTGTGCCCACCGCCACAGTGCTGGCCTTACCTCCTGAAAAAACAACATTCCCTTAAATGAGAAGCCTGTCGGAAATATAGTGTCTTTACTAAACCTCGTTTAGTTGTTTTCTAACTAATTACATGGATTAGAGTCCTTACTGGGAAGCTGATAGTCGCCAAAGTGATAAATAAAATCCACTCACTTAATGGAACCTGAGGTTTTATTACAGTGTTTACTCGTATAAGAGCCCGCTGCTGGGCTCTATTCCGATCCAGCTGAAAGGAGCAATATCTCCTCGCCATATTTCTGCAATGGTATCGTTCCACTGAAAGCGATCTCCAGATTGCTCCCGTCTACTCAGGCATTTCAGGAAAAACACACGCATTTCTGAAATTACCCCATGAATTGACACGCCCCGGACTCATATTCCTAGATTTAACTTCCCTAATATTGAGTAAGTCGATCACAGACCCCGGTCGGTATAACGCACGCTTCGCCCTCTCGATCACTGGGATCGTGGGTTCGAATCCCAATCAAAGCATTGATCTCTATTTGTGTTTATTTTGTGTTTGTGTTAGGTAGCGGCCTTGCGACGTGATGATTACCCGACAAAGCAGTCCTACCAATTGTCTTAGATTAAGTAACTGAAGTGAAACGAAACGTTTCACAGATGACGAATGCTCCAAGTGCGAACAACTGGAATCGAAGAAGGAGAAGAATATTCTGTAAAATTTAAAGATCATGAAGCCCTTTCATCTCATACAGGAGCGCCAGTCGAAGAAGGTTTATGTTCACAGGAGACACAGGCATTCGGATTCAGACGGACGGAGGTAACGTCACCTCGACACATAATTCTGCAAAGCACGTACATGTATTGGGAAGGAAAGGTCACGCCATAGCTCAGTCGCTGGCTTCCCACCGCGGCGGCCCGGGTTCCTTCCCGGGTCTGGTCAAGTGAGATTTGTGGAGGACAAAGTGGCGCTGTGGCGGGTTTTCTCCGAGTACTTCGGTTTCCCTTGCCAATCTTCATTCCACCAGATTCTCCATCATCATAATCACCCGGGGCAGGTACAACAGGTCAATCAGTGGCCGCCGGGCCGAGTAGACCCAGCTGGATCCACCCCCCACTAGCGAATTGATGGGAAGGAATGCAGAAACGCACAGTAGACACAGGGCCTATTTCCCTTCCTTCCTTCCTTCCTTTCACAGTCAGCTTCCGCGTCCCAAATGTCAAGATCCGAGTGCTTAATTAATCAAACACAACGCCAGGAAGATGAATGGAGGACTGCAGGTAGTTCCACGAGTACGAGTAGTTCCACCATTTGATCTCGACACCCACTCACTCATGGAGCTGAGCCCTTCTTGAGGAGAAGCCAAATCTGCAGCTACTGAAGAACTTCCCAGCATTTTATTGAGCCTGAAAGTGCATTACCGTGTCCACAAGAGCCCTCCACTGGTCCCTATCCTGAGGCAGATCAATCTAATCCATACCATCTAATCATATCTCTCTAAGATCCATTTTAATATTGTCCACCCACCTACTCCTTGGTCTTCCTAGTATTTCTTTCCTTCTAGCTTTCCCACCAGTATCCTATATGCATTCCTCTTCTTTCCATTCGTGCTACATGCCCTATGATATCGACACTAGAAGGAGGTAAATAATCAGCTTCACTATCCCGGCCGCTCTCACCCCGAGGAAGATCCCCTTTGTAACCATTGGACAGAAGTCTGGGTGAACCCCAGAGGCAGTCTGAACAATGTGGAAAAGCAAAAATCTTTTGCCGCCCCTCACGGTAATCAAACCTCGATTCTTCGGCCGTCTTGTTCGTAACCGTTCTTTATACAGACTGGAATATCTGGGCTCTAAATATCGGCAGGTATATCATTAAGTTAGAGCCGCAGTCTGAGGGATTAACAACGTTCTCCTCTGTTCACAAACATGCGCTGCCCGGTTTGTTAAGAGTTCCAGCTGCCAGTGTCCCGCAATTCAGTGACATCTGGCTGAGCAGTTACTGTAGGGCTAATGTTTCTGATTCAGACTGTAACTGAGAAGGAGAGTCACTTAATTTCCCTTCTGACATCTCTTTCCGCTTCCACCTGGAGTGAACTTTTAATTTGACGCGCTACTTTTCTCCATGCGCCTCTGGCATGGATGTTAACTCCATGGGGCTGTGTTCGTCTTGAGAAACCACCAGTCTCTCAGCTATTCAATGATGTCCCAACATTTTCCGGAACCTGAAGGTTCATTACTGTGTCCACAAGATCGCACCACTGGTCCCTATCCTGAACCAGAAGAATCCAGCCCATACAATCCACGTGCTATTTCACTGAGACATATATAAATATTGTCCTCAAACTCAGTCTAGGTCTTCCAGGTGGTCTCTCTTCCTTCTGGTTTTCCAATCAAAGCTCTGTATGAATTCTCATTTTTCCCATGCGTGCTGCATGTCCTGCTACTTCCATTCTCCTTAATTTTAATACTCTAGTTATATTTTGGAAAGAGTGCAAGTTATGAAAATTTTCATTATGCAGCTTTATCAACCCCCCCCTCCCCCTTTCTTTACCACTCCTTGGTCGACATATTCTCCTCAGGACTCTCTTCTTAAATACATTCAGTCTATGTACATTCCCTAATGTCAGAAACTAAGTTTCAAGCCCATACAAAACTGCAGGCAAAATGATAGTTTTATATATTTAAATTCTTTTTACCTTTTTAGAGAGCAGAAGAGAAAACAAAATATTGTGAACTGAACGGTAGCGAGCATTACCTATGTTTAATCTACTCTTAATTTCCATATGTATAACGTTTTGATTTGTTACTTTTCTTCCCTTTGCTACCCTGGATCGATACAGTTGCGTATTCTGAAACATAGTTGAAAATCAGCGATAAAAAATCTCATTTTACAGATTATTCTCACCAGGAAATAAGTTTATATATTGCGTCTGTTTTATAACACAACTGCAATACGGGTTTTGTTTAAAATCAGTAATTAATGTAACCAATTCAGAATGTGTGCAAAACTCAGTTATACTACAATGTTATAATTATCTCCTGAGTGACATGATTTCTTTATGTGTGTAAGAAGCTTACGTGCTGTTTCATCCACTGTCTGACAAATGCAGAATAGATTACCAGTAGTTTCATCTACTACGTTGAAATCCACACTCATCTGGGAAAGAATTAATTTAAATAAAATTTTCTACGAAGTTGCTGAGAGAGATTGCCTACCCGTCGAAAATGTCTGCAGCCAGTTTTATTGCCATTTTTAATAAGCCTAGTAAGAAACTCCTTTCATTTTCTTGAACATTTTCATTGTTTCTAAAGAAATGTAAATTAAATTCGATTATATCTGGAATTCTTTTCTCTTTTGAACTTTTCAATAGCAGATGTAAGAGAATTTGACTCAGGCATGAACGGCCCAAGTGTAGACTATGAATTTCACTCTGCCTAACATCATTATCGCCATGTAAATTTGATTCCCAGTATTTTATGGAAACCGAAGTTTCATTACCGTGTCACAAGAGCCCTCCACTAGTCCTTATCCTGAGTCAGATCGATCCAATCCATACCATCCCATCCTATCTCTCTACGATCCATTTTAATATTGTCCACCCACCTACGTCTTGGTCTTCAAAGCGGTCTCATTCCTTCCGGCTTTCCCACCAATATCCTATAGGCATTCCTCGTCTCCCCCATTCGTGCTACATGCCCTGCCCACCGCATCCTCCTTGACTTGACCATTTTTTATTATACTTGGAGAAGAGTACAAGTTATGAAGCTCCTCACTGTGCAGTTTCCTCCAACCTCCTGTCTCTTCATCTCTCTTCGGTCCAAATATTCTCCTCAGCACCCTGTTCACAAACACCCTCAGTCTATGTTCCTCCCTTAATGTCATATACCAAGTTTCACACCCATACAGAACCACAGGCAAAATTATAAGTTTTTATATTCTAAATTTATGTTTTTGAAAAGCAGACAAGAAGACAAAAGGTTCTGGACTGAATGGTAGCAAGCATTACCCGAGTTCAGTCTCCTCTTAATTTCCTCCTGAATTAGATTTTGTTTTGTTATCATCGTTCCCAAATATCTGAACTGTGCCACATTACTTTATATCTGACTAAATTATTTCTTCTACCTATTCAAAATATTTTTTGAATCTAAAAGGAGATTGCCTTCTATTTCTTTAACAAATCAATTATTGGTAATTCTTCTTAGTTCTCTTCACGTCTCTGTAATCCTTGTGACTGTCAGTGTCTTAAGGCGCGTCCAAATTACTCGTGCTCGTGCTCGTGCTCGTGCTCGTGTGACTTGCTATGCTCGCGAGTAATGTGGACGATATGACAAGACACGAGACAAGCAAATTTTTAATTTAAAAACTATAGCCAGTAAATTAAAATACGACTACAGCCTATACACACTACGAGTAAATATACGGATCCTCACGCGCCGAAGCCTGGCGAGCAACTGAAGTAGTGTGGACGAAGATTTACGAGCACAAGTAAAAGCCAGATGAGTCTCCCGACGAACACAAGCCTGACGAGCACGAGCACGAGTAATGTGGACGCTCCTTTACAGTTTTGTCATGCTGGTAGTTTTTGTTTCTAACATTTCAAATATCTGCATTCTGCACATTTTTACCGAAATATCCTAACACAATTTTCATGTGGTGCGTAGGGAATTGATTGAATACATGCTCTAGTTCCTCATAAAAGCTATCCTCTTTTATCATCACTGTATTATCAAGTGGGGCATGCAAATTCAGAACAATAATATCACACCAACGACCTCTTTGTATTTTGTACGACATCCTATCGTTAACAGAGACAGTCCACTTAACTGCATATCTGATCTAATGCCATTATGTAGTTATGAAAGAGGCCGCTTATCCCCAAACGGTTAGCATTCATATTTCAATATAAAAATTTTCTCTTCCCCCTTCTCTTTATGTGAGCTCCTACGTTCCTTTTAACTCTAATGTATACTATGTTAGTTCCATTGTTTTCCCTTTTCAATTTACCTGACCTCCAGCGACTCCTGACATTCCAATATCAGACTTTCATATCCGTTCGCATTTCTTTAGTTCGTTCCAAAAGGATCCGTCCAAGTCAGACGTTTTATATAACATTTCGTAACACGTTACTAAACCCCTCCCCCGGCCTAGCCAAAAGAGCTAGAGAGAGGTCCTTTGTTGGCTGACCACAATCGCTTATTCGGTATATTCATAGCTACCACCCATATCTGGAGGCCGTCTCTGCAACAGAGCGCGCCATGCCGTGGATGTAAGGGGCCCAATTGCTATGATCGTTTCTTGCTTAATGCTAAAAAAACTACAAAACATAGATAGGTATATCCAAACATGAAGTGTTCTTGTCCCTTTCTTTCCAAAAACCATGTAGGCGCCATATTGAAATTGTCAACTCAGTACATCTCGCCAAATCGTTACAAAATCTATGTAATTACATCTTTACAAATATAAACGTGTTATTTATCGCGGCTCTCATGACGCATCTAAGATCACAAAGTTAAATGTTTACATATATTTAAGAGATCTTATATTACGCACATTATCGAGAATACAACGTACTGAGTTCAGCCGGTATTATTAGTAATATTTTACTGCAATTGTGCGTTCACCCGGTAGCAGTAGCTCTTACACTGATACAGACAAGGAAAGACTATAACATAAAGGGAAAAGTACATACAATGTGCAAGGTGCACATAGCGCAAATCCTAACATATAAAGTCATAAAAGACCACGTGCTTGTGCTCGTTTCATTGATCCTCAAAGAATGGAAAATGTCTGGTAATTGTACCTGTCTCGTTGTTGCTTGTTGGCACAAGAAGAGATTCGATAGCGGTTTTCTAGTTTATGACACTCTGTATTCTTGTGGATGGTTATTAATGATTCGGGGGAACTTGCTCCTTCTCCTATTTTCTAAGTTGGAGGCAGCAGGTTGTCCCGAAATGCCTAGTGACCGCTGGGCTAGACGATGTTTCAACTCTGAATACCATTGACACTGGGGAGAACTGTACACTGATGGATTTTTCTTTGAGATTAGTCCTCAATGTACAGGATGATATTAAATGGTAAAGTAATTTCAATGGATTCAAGTTGACTGGAAATATTAATTCACTTTAGTAGAAGTCGGTCCGTTTACGTCACCTTAAATTTGATCAGATCGGATGAACAAGATTATATGTGATTAGGTGACAAATGTTTTGAAAAACTTTACCGAGACAGACAAAATTATGTCACTTAGGTTACCTTACGGTCAGGAGAGGTAAGATCAGTTACAAATTTTGTAAGAATGGTTTTGAAGATATATTATGATTCTTCATTAGGGTCGGTAAATTTGTATCTATTTATTTATATTTAATTGATTTATTTTGAAACAATATTCCAAAGTGTACCTTTTTGTTGAAGTCCTCTTTCTTGACTTGGAATAAGACACAAATCCTCAAAAAATTTCTGTGTCGTGTCCAAAATACAAATATATGGAGACCGTGCCCTAAAGTACTAAGTATAGTGTTTGAAACATCGTCATGCAGTTTATCGAGTTCCATTATATTAACGTTATTATCTCCGTCCAGTGAGATTGATAAATGTTTTCTTTACAAGTTTGTATTGATAATCCTTCTGAAGATGGTCTCTCAGACCGAAACATGTCAAGGATGAAGGATTAAAAATCTTTATCAATCACACTGGACGGAATTGATAACTTTTTATAATACTGCTAGTGTGACGAACCAGGATGAACCAAATCAGATACATCAAGTACCATTTTCGCTTCATTCCATCAGATGACGAGAGGGTTTCAATTTTAAAATTAAAATCTCTTACCGGCTTTGTGGCTCTCATATGACTATCAAGAATATGATAAGAACAAAGAAAAACAGGCTTTATTTTACCTCTGTCTCAATATTCTTTAGCCTAAATAAATTTTACCTCCCTCATAATACACGTATTTTGATCCCGTCAGAGGCAAAAATTAAATATTCTTCCTTTCCGTTCTGTAGTGCATATCCTGACACAACACTCTTAAATCACGCAGCCGTGTGTAAAAAAATATCAGAAATAATTAGAACGTGCTTCAAATTTGGGAGCTTGCGATTTCGAATTTGAGTATGCTGTGTGAAATTTTAAAAGTGCCTGAAAGTCTACCGTAAAATTCAATTGACTGGCATATATTCCGTTTCCATGAGTGTTGTTTTTCGAGAAAAACTGCCTAGTGTAATTCTATAACGGAAATACATATAATTTACTTTGTTCACTTATTTCATCTACTTCTATTATCTTAACCGTGGTCAAAATAACATGCCACAAGAAGGAATGGGTCACGCCTCGTTTGGATCGTGGTGCGTCAGATAAATAAATTGTAATTCATAACATCGTTAATCTCACCGTCAGAAAGTGCATCAGCAAACCAAACAAATCGATCAGAATGGGCTTGCATATAATACGAAGCGCGCGTAACATAAATGAAATGATGATGATGATGATGATTATGATGATGACGATGACGACAATAGCCTCCCAGCATCAGGTGGCTGTGGTTTCCATTAGAATAACCACACCCTGCCAGGCAGGCCAACACGCTTGCTGTGGGGAATTAGCAGCTAGCGTGCGACATCGACGTAAGCCTTCGTGAGGTGCGGAAATGGGATAAGAGAGTAGGAGGAGGAGGAGATGGCTATGGAAATGGAGAAAGAGTGGGGGCAGCCATGAAAAGGACACACAGGGAGAGGCGTGTTTCAAATCGGTGCATGAAAAATGTATAATGTACTTTGGAAATGACACGAGAGATTTTGGAAATAAGGTTAAATGTTGTCATGTATGACTATCAGACGGATTTTGGATCGGATGAATTTGAATTATTGATACCTTATGCACAGCACTCGGAACTACACGTAATTACAGCGCTACCGCTAATCTTCTCACTTTACAGTTCATTAGGACAAGCTTAGTCTTCTCAGTCTTCATTAGTCGTATCCTGGCAACGGATTTATAACAGTCTGTCATTGCAGTATGCATAAATTCTTTTTTCACAGTCTAATTCTGTTCTTCTAAATTATTATTTCAACTGCCAACTACGGACGCTTTTTCAATTCAATTCTCTGCTGCAATTGCCAACTATCTCGTCGCCTTCTCTTCTCAGTTATCTTCGCAGAACTCAACTCTCGACTAACTGAATACCTCGAACTCCGGAACTAAACTCAATTCTAATTCCAACTGCCTGAGATTCTCCTTTCATAACATCGTGACGGCGCCCACAGAAAACACCGCTTATTCTATTTTTGCGTGCGTTCACTTCCGCGGGAAAGTATTTTCCGAACCATTGCCTAGCAATGAATTATTCCGGTTTTCAGACGTCATGTCACGATATAAAACAAGAAGAAGTATCCAACAAATGGGAATGAGGCCAAGAGAAACATCGTTGGAAAGAGAGAATTGTAGAATATATGAGCAGGATGTGAGAAATGTAAGAGGTCTTGAAATGAAGGAAAATGAAAGGTATTTAAGAGAAAAGAAACGCGAAAGAGCAGTCCTTGTAGGGCGTGTGAGCGGGAGTAACAGGAATAAAATGAGTATGAAGCGGGGCCATACGAACAAAAAATATGAGATAAATTGTAGGAAACATTATCGCCTTAAGATTGTGAAGAGACCACGAAAATCGTAATTCGTAATCGAAAAAGTTTAAATTTATTTCGATGATTGAATGATTCCACATACTACTAACGAGATATAGTAAGACTTTGCCTTCGTGCAAATACAGTGTCCTTAAAGGGTCGTCGCTTCATACTCGGGAATACACTGTTTGCTGTTCAATTTCAAACGATATATTATCATGAATTTTCTTTACAGATGTTCCCATGGCGCTGCTTCTCGGGCCGTGGGCAGCGTCACAGCATCCAGACGATGGACGCCATGTCACGGCCGGCCTCATCTCGCATCTCGCCCCGGTGCCGGGAACATGTCGCGAAGTTTGACGGATTCTTGAACTTTCTTAATTTTCGAGCCCTTATGCCTCAAAGGCGTCTCCACCTTATCGTGGTGAGGGGGTTTGAGTATGCCAAGGACCCAGAGAGCTATACCAGCGGTAGCGTAGCTACTGGCAGGGCCTCCCTTGCTGGACAGATCAAAGGGTAGGCATCAGACGAAGAGAGACACCGAAAACTGATGTCGGAAGCAGCGTCATCAGCAGCGACTTGAAGCACAGAGCAAATGATGCTCGAGATGGTTCAAGTTCGTATAGCAACAGGCGTGACCAGAGTGGTTTGAACGGCTGTTGTACTGCGATGTGGAAAGCAAATGGAAAAACTACCACATTATCACTTTTCCTGGATAGTCTCTTTCCAAAAACAGAAGATCGCATTAAGTGGAGAAACTGTTTTGGAACGACTGTGGACCTGTCGTCTGACAGATTATTGATGATGATGATGATGCCTCAAAGTGGATCGAATATTGAAGTTGACACAGTATGTACAAAATGTGTGGAATGAGAAAATGATAATACATAATTCATTAAGGTAGTGCCATGCGTAATACAACATAACAACATAGTGTAAACATATTGAGTATATTTCAGAGTACAAGAACTTATTCACGATCATCAAAGTCACCCCAGGAAAACATCAATAAGGACGTATGAGTGTAACTCAAAGATCTAGTCGTTATTTCTGTCTTTCGGTTGCGTTTACTTTTCATTTGTTTTGTTCCGGTCATTTTTATGTTTTACTGTTCCGTGTTCAATGATGAAGCCCTCACAAAGGCAATGATACAGAAAAGGGAATGTAATTTCAAGCAAAGAAAGTAGGGGAGATCGGCCTGTGAAAACTCTGCCGCATTACAACTTAGACAAATATCCTAAAAGCTAAACAGTTACTACTCATTGTTGGGACGCGCCAGAGCTCAAGCGGTCAGTCGCTGGCTTCCCACCGCGGCGGCCCGGTTTCGATCCCCGGTCTGGTCAAGTGAGATTTGTGGTGGACAAAGTGGCGCTGGGGCAGGTTTTCTCCGAGTACTTTGGTTTCCCCTGCCAATCTTCATTCCACCAACTGCTCCACAATCACCCTCACTGGGGCTGGTACAACAGGCCAGAAGTTGCCGCAGTACAAGGGACTTAGTCCCACCCCACTAGCAATAAAAAAATACTACTCATTGTCGTGAGTAAGATTCGAATGTCCAGTTGAGTTTTGTATCTTGAAAATCTTGGCCTTCTTTGTTAAACATTCTCCTGTGTTTAGAGTGAGACACGAGGGTAAGAACGCAATGAGAGTAATACACACTTATAGAAGTTATGGAAACGGTACATAAGTTTGGGGATGGTAACCGAGGGTGCGTAACCGGACGCGATTCTGGAGAACAGAAACGAATCATGAGCTAATAAGTGGAACCACGACTATCAGAGAAGACGCAGTGGATGAAAACAGGAGAGAGACAAAATAAGAGAAATTGGACACAGATATAAATCATGAACAGAAATCGACTTTCAGATGGCCAGGGGATGTCAGAGATGGATAGACGTCATTGTTAAGTAGCTCAAAACTTATTTCTATATAATTACTTTGGCCTTCAGAAGATATATGATTATGTGACTAATTAGAAAACTGTGCTAGCCGTTCTGTATCGACATCTGCATTTGGGAAGGGGAAGGGAGGCTAAGAAAAAATTTATTATTGTGGCAGTTAATGCAGGGACTTTCAGAATACAGTCCACTCGCGCCCTGCGGCAGTGATAGGACTTCGTATGTAAACGTAACAAAATTTGACAAACTATAAAATAAGAGAGGTGTGTTCCCTGGGGAAAAAGGAACGCTTTTAAAAGATACGACCACACTAACAAGGAATTTATCTGGAAGTTTCAGATTCACACCACTGGCAATTTTAATGAAACAGTTCTGTAGTTCTGTACATGCAGATACTCGTTACAGATGGACCTCGAATGACTGAAGTACCACGCACATTTATTTAGTAGCTTGAAAGAATATTAACGGTTACTGTTCCAAAACCAGCTGTTAAGCTGTTAAGTGCAAGTATTTACGAGTGAATGTTCACACCATACTGCTGCCGCTAGAGTAAGGCGCCGTTCTGTGTAATACAAATCCTTCATTTTGGTAAAGCCCTCTTTTATTTCATCTGGTAGTGTTTGTCGAATCCCTCTTTAATTGCGAACTCTATACAGTAAGAAAGGGCTGTGGCATCGATTTGCTTCCTTTAAAGTTAAATAAACGGTTGTCCCTACGCTTAAATACAACACGATGCTATGATGATGTATGAGGGCGTGGAGGTATATCCTAACGCGTTCTTGACGTCGACACTGGATGGAGTTAAGATGTCACTTGGTTTCTCAGTAAGAATTCAGCTATATTGAGTTAGTTAGTTAGTTACGAACTCAGTTTCAAGCTCCGACCCCTTTCACCAGAAAGAGACTTCGGAAACCCATTGGATATTAGGCTGGGTAGTCTCCAGAGTCGATATGAACACTTGTACGTATTTCAATTCCCTTACACGACCGAAGGAATCATTTTTCTGCAAGTGCATGACGGCCTCTGAGGTCTAGTGGTCAGAGTTCCTGGCTACAAATCCTGAGGTTCTGGGTTCGATTCCCGGCGCTACCAGATTTTCTGAGAAATACTGGTTCTGGAGCGGGGTCCACTCAGCCTCGTGATGACAAATGAGGAACTATTTCAAGGAAATAGCGGCTCCGATCTAGAAAACAGAGATTAACTGCCGGGGGGATCCGTTGCGCTGACCACGTAACATCCTCTATCCGCTAAAGTTGGCACTAACTTCGCCGACAAGCTGCAGTCTCTCGGTCGGTAGAGTTCGCTTGCGGACTTCAGGCCACTGAGTTTGTTTCTTTTTTATAGTCGAGCACCAGACGCGACAGCCGTGGTACAAGTCCTGGCGTAGTGAGAACCAGTGGTCGCAAATTCCGAGAGGTAGAGATTCGAGCCTCAACCGACTATTCTGAATTAAACTGTTCTTGTTGGATTTGATGTTCTCACAGCGCTGGTTATGAAGAGTCCTGTCTTCTGGGACATAACGCCGTGTAGTTTGTTAAAAGTCAGCTGACGTTAAGGAGGAACATGTCGCCTTCATCATCAGGGTCGAAAAATAAGGTAGACCGCACACCACCATGCGTCAAGACACGTAACAATCAAGACACGATGTCTGCGACATGACGCAAGGAATGGAGCACAGTTGAAGCGAATAAGATTATGAAAACCGCCGCACACCGTTCTGAGTCATGACGTCAGCATTATGACTCAGACCGGTGTGCGGCGGTTTTCATAATCTCATTCGTTTCAACTGTGCTCCTTCTTTGCATCATGTCGCAGACATCGTGTCTTGATTGTTACGTGTCTTGACGACTGCCGGTGTGCGGCCTACCTAGGACAAGTAGGAAACCAGCTTGAAGCATTCGACCCTGAAATTAGAGGTATAATCCTTCGAAACGTAGGTTCATTTCCAACGAACATCACGACAGGATTCTTCAAGTTTCTCGTGCTTTCTTTAGTGCTTCCTAGGAAATGAAGGAACGTCGCCTTCAAATGAGACACGACTACCGCCTTCAAATCTTTAGTTGTTCACTTTTGTTGCTAAACTTCTACATTCACTAAGCAACCTGAGTTCAATCAGCCTAGTTAAATAAGCTAAGAATTAATTTTTATCCCGACTAGAAATATAGGATTCTTTTCTCTTTCACCGTAAAGGCAAAACGGCCGGAAAGTGAAGCTTACCACTTATCCTTACCTGGTACCTGGTAATCAGTGGTTTGTTGTCTAGTATCAGGGGAATTTTTAAAGTCTGATCTAATAACATCATATTATGAAACAGACAATAGATGTGTTATGCAGCGTGATGACATCATTACAAGAATTCGCCCCTCTGCACACTGTTGGACCCAAAGAAATTCTGGTTACAAGTAGGCCAGTCTGCACTTCGTCCGTTGTTGCGTGGGGATAACAATACGAAATGTAACCCCGTCAACGGCTACGTGAGAATCTTGTGACAGTCGGACATATGGACGGAAAATACAACCGAGAAAGAAGGATTAAGTCTAATGCTTGTACACCAGACACAGCAACCTAGCGCACTAGATAAGAGTGGACAGACGGATCCAGCGAATAGAGTCAGCTCAGTACACAAGGACTCATACAAACGAACAGCAAGTTAGTAATGTAACAGCTACACGCACAGTAGTAGAGAATGCTGCTTCGGTGAACCGACAGAGCTGATAAGGAAGATCCAGCTATACCTGCCACCGTCAGCTCCTGTGGTTCTGCTATAGCTCAGTAAAACCGCGCGACATTCAGAATTACCTGCGCTAGTTGCAGTTGACAGTGAAAACATAATTTTACTGACGTGTACATCTTCATTTTCACTGCGAGCAAGACATGATAATGTATATTTACATACATTAACAGAATATTTTCCATAATTCCTTCGTCTTAGTAGCACAGCAGCCTTTAAATCGTCACTACAGGATGTAATGATAAGAAAGAACCTGGCAATTCTTGCATAGTCTGTGGCAATTTGACAATGAGGTAACCATGTTCTTTGAAGTCAAATCCGAGACGCTCTTTAAAAAGAGAGAGAGAGAGGGTGGGAAAGGCGGAAGGGGAAGGAGCACATTTACATACTGAGAACTGATTATATCCCGCCTCTAAAACAAAGAACAAGAGAAAATCTTGCCTCTCAGCCACATTCCCATCCTCTTCCTGCTTTACTACTCTTAATTCGTTAGCTACTTCGCACGCGGAAATAGACTGCCACGCCATACGTTTCGTTACCTTCGTAAAATTACCTAAAAATTACTTCTTTAAATTAGGATGTGTTAGGCAGTCATACACAACACACGCTGAAATAGCACTTAACACTCTCTCACTCATGGAGTTGAGCCCTTCTTGAGAAGCTGTCAATTGTGCAGCTACTCAAGAACTTCCCAGCATTTTATGGAACCGTGTTCACGAGAGCCATCTAGTGGTCCCTATCCTGAATCAGATCAATCCAATCCATACCATCCCATCTCTCTGAGATAGTGCTTAACACTGCTATTTAAAATATGTACCGTCATATTTTCCTAAGATAAAGGGTATGCTACAGGTTTCATTCTCTTAAGTTCCTAAATCCTTTATCACATATCCCTAGCGTAGGCAAGCGTAGCTTCTGGCGCCTTTCTTTTCGTTTTTCAAGGCCCCTGCAAATAAATTTCGAGAGAACCCATCTTAATCCCATTCAACCAAAAAAAGGAACCAATGTAACACATTGAATGTCCTATAATTTGTAGAGTGGTGAGTGTTATTAAGGGCATACTAAATGAGAACACGGGAAATCCAGCGAAACTGACGGACTATCCGACAAAGTGCAATGTGATTCAAATATGCTGGATCAGTAGAGAATTTACTTTTAATGTATACAAGGTGCTTATAATGAGCTGCAAGACTGCGTTTGTTCTGCACCGTGTACAATTGGCTTCGCAGTTCGTCTAAGTGCTGATGTTCCCATCGCCACAAGAGGTCCTTATGTTGGCGGCAGGATATGACGGATGCGCTGCTGGACATGTTCGTCCTATTCTAACTTTCGGACTGCCATCGACCCTTTCAGTGTGCTAAGCACACAGAAATTACTGAGCGCTGTGTCTAGACTGTGAGGTAGGGAGTGAAGCACTTCCGAACCCATTTCCTCAAGAAGTTTCATAGTTTTATCGCTGTGTATGGCCGGGTATTTCCTCTGAAGAATCGCTTTTTCGCAGCGATCTTGGCTTTTTCTTGTGAACAAATCTTCACAGTCTTTCATTTAATGGGAAGAAATAACAGCCGCATGGCACAGTTGTTACTCTTGGCATGAAACTGACGAGGATTACCTCGATATAGAGTTCAAGAAGACAGTCGCTATAGCTTTGCCAGCAGAATATTTGGCTGGAGACAAACCGTATGCGAACGAACACCCAAATGTTATATTCTTTGTAGGGACGCTGACATATCTGGAGCTAAAACTGTTTTCCTTAATCATATTTATGTTGGTATTTCTTTAATTATTCATATATAATTTGTGTTCAACACGAATGCATGTATTATATTTATTTATTTCTTCACCTCATAATTATTAGAGTGAATATATGTACTGAAATTATATTACTGTAGATTCTAAAGCGTTACCTTCTGTTCATAAAAATTACCTTGTTTTGAAGAAAGCAGTCTTCTGGGATTTGGCACCGTGTATATGTGGTGTTAACCGACGTTTCGGAGGAACGTCTCGCCTCCATCTTCAGGGTAGAAGAAAAAATATAAGAAATCTGCAAGCGAAGAGACAGTGAGAACCGGTAAAAGCAGACTGTGTCTGTGTCTCTTCGCTTGCAGATTTCTTATATTTTTTCTTCTACCCTGAAGATGGAGGCGAGACGTTCCTCCGAAACGTCGGTTAACACCACATATACACGGTGCCAAATCCCAGAAGACTGCTTTCTTCATAGTCACCGCCGTGAAAGTCTCAAATCTTACCTTCTTTTGTCTTCTGTTTCTGTGTATGTGTTTGTCTTTGTCTTGTGCTTACTTTTCAATTGGCCATTAGAGACCCAGCACCTTCACTGCAAAGCCTGTTAATGACTAGAGGCCAGTGCAGAACAAGTTCGATACAGTTCCGTTAATGTGCTTACCAGATATCCAATTTTTTATGATACTGACCTTCCATTTATTCACCATTCTTCCCAGCAGCCCCTATCTGTGAAGGTTATGAACTAAAATAATCATTCATTTCTTGTTTCCCCGTACTTCCCATCACCCCCACATACCTGATTTCGAATTTGGGAATACCGTATGGAGTTCGTCGTTAAATAAGTTTCTCTATTACCACGCTCTTTTATTTCTCTTAGGGACTAGTATTCATTCCGCAGGCGCTGTCTGAAATGCATTCATTCTTCTAATATAAACAGAAATATGCCTCTGCACCCTTCTCTTGTCAGATCTTATGCCGTAATGCTACCCTTATGAATAACTGACTCTAAGTCACGAATACAAGTTGGTTTCTGCCCTTCAAGCACATATATTTCCATGAGAGTTAATTCATACAAGGGGCAGTTGAGTACAAAGGCGTGTTCCCGAAACACAACGGCTAGAACACCTACGTAAAGGGCGGGCGCCAGGTAACTCAGACGTACCATATCGCAACGTGGAGTGACATAAATCTTGGCGATAATTTCCCTTTTGTTCACAGGCGATTACATTACCACGAGGCCCCCAACCGGCTCTCACGAGAGAACTCCAACATTCGCAGACCCTCTGCATTGCCTAATGAACAACAGAGAGACAAATACGTACACAGCCGTAAGTTCCCTACTCTCTTGCGACGGGGGACTTTAATTAAAACTGCACAGAGCAAAATCTAGCAGGGAGATTTTGCTTTAACGTTGCAGAAAATTTGAGTTCTTACATCACTTACCCCAGGGTACATATTCTCACATTTAAATAACTCCTATCTTGAGATGCTAATATAGTTTTCACAACAGCTGGCCCCAGTTTCGATTATTGCGTATTATTACTCGTATTTACATAAGAAAATAAAGAAAGAAGGTCGAATCAAAATTAGATTCATAAAGAACTCGAGAACAGATTAAATTCGGAGTATGCTAGCCGCCGTGCTGTTAATAATCTTATACTTTCTTATCTAAGAATTTCAAAATTGAAATAAGATATAGTATAATTTGAACTAATGCTTACATGTGTATGAGTCTTCGTGTCTCAGACTAAAAAACATGCTGAGTAGAATATCGGGAACATGAGAATATGCTCAATTGTTCGTAATTCGTACCCTTGTCATAATATTGTCACGTGTTAGTGAGTAGACACGTGGGTTTTGGGTTGATTGTTGTATTTACTGACCGCTTATCTCGTGACTGTACTGTATAAATATCTGTAACACACATTAGCCTTCTCAGTTTGTCATAGTTTTCACTGCGTTTTGTCTGGTTACGGCTCCCAACAATGCGGACTCTCCGCTTCCGTGCTCACACTCCTGCCGGCCGGAACCTCCTAGCCGCAACTAACCGCCGACATCCGACTACAACTGACTCATATTTTCGACTAAATAAAATCTTCCGTTGATTCTCCTTATACATCCTCCGCATGGACAGCATAGAAACCACCCCTTCCGACAACTCCTACGTCGTTACGTTGTTATTTGTTACCGTGGAAACGTGTTTATCGTGCCGTTGCCTAGCAAAGAATGTTTATTTTGGATCTGCTATTCCGGCTTTCTTCCGTCATGTCACAATAGTATTAGGGTGATCAAATCAAGTGAAATGAGGTGAGCGTGGCTAATAATAAGCTCAGAGCGTGACATTTAAGATATTAATGAAGTAATTATATCTTCCAACGTTTTATCGTGGAGAAATGAAATTTACCCAACGTTTCAGCTGGTATACCTCAAGGGAAGAAACCACTTGGCAGACCTAGACGTAGACGGGAAGATAACATTAAAATATATCTTGAAGAACGGGTTGTGAGAGTAAGAGATGGATCCAATCGGCTAAGGTTAAGGCCCAGTGGCGTACTTACGTTAACTAAAAAAAAAAAGGTGTTATTTATATGGCAGATATTTCCTGGCTAGGATAATTGGCATCGATTCTTAAGAACAGTACTGTATTAAATTATTCAGAGAAGTCTATTGTGGTATCTGATAAAAATGAGAGTAAAACATCTGAAACTATAATCAGAGGTCGAGAGAATAAGAAAATAGCATCCTACCTACTGTCTCAGGTATAGTGTGTAATAACGAACATTCAGACGCACGTACAAAAAAAATATACATAAAATACTGTAATGGAAACCTTAGGGAAAGAAACATTTTTTGATCGGGAATGCAGATGGAATTTAATAACAGTAGCATGGATCTTAAGGAAATGGATTTTGAGAATATTTGGATTAAAATGGATTAGATTTGATTTCGAAAAAAAAAAAGGCTTCTGTGGTGAAAGTTATGAAACTTCTTACTCCGAAATACGACAATATTATTTGAACAACTTTATATCTCCTAGCTTCTCAAGAAGAAATTTGTATCAGGACTTTATTTGCCGAAATAATATAGAGAGTAGCTCTGCTAATTACCTACGCTAAAACATGTATTTAGAATATTTTAAGGATTCGGATGTTTGTTTTACAATTATTAATTATTATCCAAAGTGCACGTACATTTACCAGTACCGCTCGGTAAAACCGATTTAGTATAATCTTCCAACCACTACGTCGTCGTGATAATTGTGGTATCAAACCAAATCTTAAAATATCGCTTCTGTGCCTAGAACTTTTGTCAATGTGGTAAGAAAGGTGGTAGTCATATTCCCATTTTCACTAAAATACAACGTCACAAATATTTTTTGGGTTATTCACCAATAGACCGAGGAAGTAGTAAGTGCATTAATAGTCCAAATCAATATCTTCTTATAATTAATAATATTTGTTCTTGCCTTCGTTGACAGTGAGGGTCTCCAAGTGGGCCACTGAACTTTGGAAAGATGTACTCCATTTCGGAGCACACAGATTTTACTACTGAATATTTTGCTATTTTACCATGCATTTAATGACTTTGTAACAGTCCACTGCAATTATTAGTCAAAAGCTCACAACGTTAACAAACAACAGAAACACTGGACTATACAAAGGGGCTTTAATGAAATCAATCGATACTTAAAATTTCTTAATTTTTTTTTTTTTGTTCTATGATGGGTCGTGCTAAAGAAAGTCTAAATATTCCATTTGAGCTTCTCGTAAAAATATTAAATTTTACTGACACTTCAGGGCAGACTTCACATAGTGAATCATAAAATTATTTGTGAGATAAAACATATAACCAACGAAGGTGTCTGACGTCCATACTATACTCACTTCCTGCAGTGAGCGCAAAATTCGAAATACGTGTGTCTTAGTCTAGAGTACATTTTAAGACATGCTCCCTTTTTCCATGCAGAAAGACGTGTTTAAGTTCTAAATAACGAGGCATATGTCAGGCTGCTGGGAGAAGGGGGAACGGAAGAAAAGTGGAAGAGAAAAGACAAGCACCATTTATTTTCTATCCAATATATCAAAGCACTTATACGCAAGACATGACATTATAAGGCAGACAAGAAAAGTTATTTATTTAGAGAAGTTTGGGAATTCAAATCTTTCAGGGTTTTGGTAGTTTTGTTCAAGTGGCAGCTTCATCTGTAAGAACAATTCACTTTCACACCATATGCTGACACTTGCTCTTCAGAGCAGGTCCCAGAGTTAAGTTTACTTGAATTTACTGTTATTTGTTCCGTAAGTTATATAACGGCATTCATTTAAAGCCTTACATTACCTCATTTCGGCCGTGCCGTAGCTCAGACGGTCAGTCGCCGGCTTTATACCTTGGTCCAGGTTCGAGTCCAGAACATGTGGGATTTGTGGTGAACAAAGTAGCACTAAGGCAGGTTTTCTCCGAATACTTCGGTTTCCCCTGCCAATTCTCATTCCACTAACTGTTCCACACTCATCATCATCTACCATCCGGAGCTGGTATAATTTGCCCAATAGTGGCCGACGTACCAAGTGGACTCAGCCTCACCCTACCCCAAGGAACTAAGAAGAAAAAACTAAGAAAAACGACCTCAGTTAACTCCGAATTCTTTCTATGGGGGATCACACTCAGTCCCAAGGCAGTTCAAGGTAAAATAGAGTGTCACTGGATAATATTTCTTTCCCTCCACTTGCTGTAATTCCTTCAATGTCCAGTTCCATTTGCCCCTACTCTCATGTGTGCGACAAGTACGAACTGCCAGCATGGTCTAGGTAAATACACTACCTCAAGCTTGCTGGAATGGGGAAGTTTACATCGCTAGAATAAATGTTCTTCTTCCTAAACCCCAATCGTAACCGAATCCGTGGCATTGCATAATAACATGTCTTACGGTTCAGCAACAATAACGGCTTTTATCGTTATATTCTTAAATGCAGCTCAATTCTTCTCAATCTCTATTTCTAAGATCAATTTTACTAATTCAGCTTAGTAGTAACTCTTCAAGAAATGTCTTCTCATGAGGCGTTTCAACCAGAATAATGTATAAAGTCCATCGTATAAATCACACTTCAATTTTAGCCACACTAATAGTAGGCTTTACTCTTTAAACTCTACGAATTATGACGCTTCTCCTTGTGTACTTTTCTCCAGTCCTCTATTTCGTCTCACTACGATAAAACATTAAAAATAAAGTAAAAAAGTAAAGCTGTCCCTGTAACAGGCCGTAAAGGCCCATAGGGTTGTGAGACGTTGAGGGTCCCACATTATCTAGACAATCGGCTCAAAGATGACGGTAAGGTTGTCAGCCTTACGCGCCGGCCGCGCTTTACTCCCCAGGAAAATTATTTAATTAATTCCTGGTACTTTTTTCTGTTAGAGGCTGAGTCGACCCCAGGGCCATAGTGCGGCCGCAAGGATTACGTCAATCGAAAAAATCCAATGACCTCATTGGGACTTGAATTCGCGACCTTACGGCTTTTAGAATAATGCCTCAACCAACTGCGCTACAACATTAACCTCGATAAAACAAAATTGTCTGTGAACTTAATTAATTCAGCACCATGCCATGAAGACTTAAGTAGGAGTGAAGATATGGCTCAGATATTCTTGAACTCAGAATAAGACGGATACGAATGATCAGCTTCACGTCCTGGCCGCTCTACCCCTGGCGAAAAATTCCAACGTACTCATTGGATAGGAGGCTAAGTGGGCCAAGACCAGGTCTGGACCCTATGGAGTAGGAATAAATTTCTTGCCCTTTCCGAGAATCGAACCCCAGCGGTCCAGTACGTAACCCTACGTTATACCGACTGGGATATCCCGGGTCTTATTAATCGCGGTGTTGTTGTGGAATTCTCATGAGTAATTAGGGCTAAATGAAATCTGAACAGTCACAAGAGTAATGTCCGTCGTAGGAGTGGAATTTGTAAGTAAAAAGAAACATTCTAATTTTAGCTGTGAGACCAGAATGTAGGTCCAAGTGAATGGATCTCGCGAAGTAAATAATAGAAGTCTGAAATTTAATATAATTATCAGTGTCACTATTCTCCAACATGCAGGAGTTTTGTCATTAGCTACCGTATTGACCTGCCTCAAGCAAACATCAATATCTGTGAATAATTCGTTGTTTTCCCCCGGCACTAATGTATTCGAAAGAGAAAAATCAATATTTAAAATAGAGCACTGATGCATTTATGTTCGAACACAATATTTCCCACACAGACCTAAATTTCTGTACGAAACGTAAGAATACAGAAAGTTCCCCATACGTTTAAACAATAACTAATTCTCTTGACAGAACAATTCATTTGACTGTTGGTCATTCAAATGTGAGGGATATTCAAACATAGAGTCGACCTCATTCTCCACGGAGTTCTGTTGTTTTTGTCAATAAGATCGGCCTCGAAGGGTATGTATTTATTTCTAAAGCATCTATATATTTTCGGAAGCTTACTTCAACATTAGCGAACAGGCTCCGAAATACAGGAATTTTCCCACAGTGACAACCCTCATCGCCCGAAAATACTTGAAACAGTAGAGCTGTAACAAACGACTAAAAGGCAGATATCTGCACTGACTTGCTGCGAGAGATATTTGCACTAAAATATCTGTAAGCCAACAATAATTTTACGGTGACAAACGACAACGGACCATCACCTTGCTGGAAACAATTTTAAACAATTTTAACTAGGCCTACAGACTTCTCTTGTTTAGAACTGAAAATAAAGCGTGTTCTAAGAGAAAAAGGGACAGGCAAAGAATCTTGCAGGCAATTATCCTGAAAGAGGTCATTCATATTATCGCTAAGTTAAAATTATTTTACATAATTATTAAAATATGCTACACACAGTAGCGCAGTTGGTTGAGGCACTATGCTACAAGCCGGAAGGTCGCGGGATCGAGTCCCGATGAGGTCACTGTATTTTTAAATTTACCTAATCCTTCCAGCAGTACTATGGTCTTAGTCTCGACACAGCCTCTAACAGAAATGAGTACAAGGAATCTTTCCCGGGAGTCAAGGGCAGGCGGCACGTAAACCTGAAAACCTCACAGCCGTCTGTAAGCTGATTGTGTAGAGAAAATGTGGGAACCTCGATCTTTACAACCCTATGGACCTCCACGGCCTGTTACAGTGATAGCTTTACATTTTTATCTTTATGCCACAGTACTGATTTCCTAAAACAAAACAATGACAAAAGGGATTCCAAAGTTATAGAGTAACCAGTTTAAACTCATAAGGGAATCTCGCAGAAAGAATATTCAAGAATTTTATGTAGCATCCGCATGAGTCATATCAATGTAATTACAAGCGAAGGGCACGAGTTCCAAGAGTTACATTGCGAGAATTCATAAGCAAGAAGAGACCAAACTGAATGCACAAAGAGAAGAATCAGCAGTAACACAAACCCCGGTGTTTCCAATCACATCCTTTAGAACTCTGACAGATGAGCAACTCCAACAGCATGAAAGATATTTCTTGCAGAACCTTCGGAGAATTTGTTTATCTTATACAGGGATTTGGAAAAATATATCAATTTTTAAGACTTTAGAGCGATTATTTAAAGCAATCAGAGAGCTGGGACTCTTGAAAACCTTTGCAAGACACAAAGTCAATTTAAATCCTGAAATTTAGCGTAGCCTCTCAGATAATTCGTGAATCATAATCATACTTTCAGTCATTCCATTGACACCTACAGGGACTAAGCATCATTTTCATGTGCTATAGGTTCCTGTTGCTTTCCTGCTCACCGATCTCCTTGCAGAACTCTTTAACAACATACTGAAGCAAGTGACTAAATTCTTTTATATTAATGTAAGACAATTAGAGGCGACGTAGGATAAGGTGGGCAGGGCATGTAGCATGAATGGGGGAGAAGAGGAATGCATATAGGATATTGGTGGGAACGTCAGAAGGAAAGAGTCCACTTGGAAGATCGAGGCGTAGGTGTGTGGACAATATTAAAATGGATCTTAGAGAGATAGGATGGAATGGGATGGATTGGTTGATCTGGCTCATGATATGGACCAGTTCAGGGCTCTTGTGAACATGGTAATGAACCTTTAGGTTCCATAAAATGCTGGGAAATTCTTGAGTAGCTGCAGAACTGGCGGCTCCTCCAGAAGGGCTGAACTCCATACGTAATTAAGTAAGTAAGTAAGAGGCGACATTTCCTTCTTGATGTTTAATATTCAACCGTGAAAAAAAGATTGTAGTATCTGATTGTCAATAAAGGAGATTATAAAACAAAACGTTAAAATATCAACATGGCAGCAGAGAGAATTTATATTTTGGCAAGAAAGGGGGGGGGGTTGTTAGCTTCATTCTGTTACTATTTACAATTCTGCATTGTGATGTTCTTACATATGCTCATATGTAGGTTAAGGTGTCTCTGCTTAAGCACCATGACTCGGAAACATATGGAGGAGTGGAAGTAAAACATCGCAAAATTTTAAAGTCAGAATCCTTTTGAGGTAAGTGGTACAGCTAAGCATCCGACTGGGAAAAAGCCCTCAATACACACTTGACAGGATGTTAGGTGATCCCACTGACCTGAACCCAGCGACAATGAGGCAGATTCCTGTATCTTTCGGGTACAAACACATTAGATAAGCCGCTAACCGATCGCTTCATTGACTGAGCTATGCTGGCTCATGTAACTAATTAACCATTGAAGCAAGAACCTCCTTTAGAATCTAGCAATTCCTCAGCCACTCAGAAAACACTTCGCCTTTTATGAAACACGAAGATTTTTTACGGTGCCCGCAAGAACCTGATGCTAGTCATTTCCGCATGCCATACTAAGAGAACCCGCAACGCTGTATCTTCCTTCTTCAAGACATGTTTATTATCGTATTACCACCTAAGCCTAGACGTTTTAATTACGCGTACGTCTCTTATCTTCCCCACGGGTATCCTTGTTGTATGAATCCTGCTGTGAGTCCCTATATATTGTGTTATTACGGTCGTTAACACAACAAATTCAAAATAAATAAACCAATGTTACTGTTTTAACATTTGTTTATTTTACTGTATCTCCTGCATGTTTCTATCCAGCTGGATCATCATCAAGTTTTCATGATATAAGACTTGTTATTGAATTGTGTTTCTAATACGGATCCATATTAGCAATTATATTAATATAAATTTCGTTACCAATTTCTACATCTTCTTATATTACTAAATTTTATTATCAGTCATGAAGATTAAAACATTAAAACATTGTTTAAAATCTTTCAGAATGTTATATTTTTATTAATTAATTAATTATTAATTAATCTTACATTGGACTCACATTGAAGTGAAATGCTGTAAATATTCATGGTGATATATCGTAGAGTAGAGCGTAGTTTTTATCTTGGGAATTGGAGTTGGGTGCTACATGTCTGGTCCTTCATACGCATATGTTCTGCGCACTCTCCTTTTCTGTAGCAGTACTTATACTTATTTCCTGCGTATAGTAAATCAATAGCCAATATGGAGACTGAGCGAAATATTCATTCACTTTTATTTCAGTGAGACATGTCAAATCTGGTGTTGAGGTAAGTCACAAATACGCGGAATACTTGTAGAATACTGTATGCAATTTCGCTAGGAAATTAAGCAAACGACCAGGGCCAGCAACTGGCATACCTGAAAAATGTCTTTTATATGAAGTCTATGAAAGAAAGAATTTTGCAAACGCCATTGATTTTCATACTTGAAGTGCTAATTCAAATTCAGACGTAACACAATTTACGTAAACAGTGTTTTCTGAAATCAGGTATTAGTTAAATCCTAACGCTATAAGGAGACTAGACGTACATGTTTTCGTCCTTTCTCCCTTTCAGTTATTTTGCTTCTCTGTCCATTTCTTGTGAATATCTCACGGATCTGAGTCCTTCTTGAGAAGCCGCTAGTTGTGCAGCCGCTCAAGATCTCTCCAGTATTTTATGGAATCCGAAGGTACATAACAGTGTTCATAAGAGATCCATTTTAATATTGTTCACCCACCTACGCCTTGGTCTTCCCAGTGGTCTCTTTCTTTCTGACTTTCCCACCAATAAAATTGTTAATAATATTTGTTAATATGACTAATATTCTATGTTATGTAGTTCTCATGTATCGTGTTCTTCTTACAATTCCTCGTCTTCATTTGTTTTTTTGTTTGTTTACTTTCTGTATTAATGTGTTGTTCCCCCAGTGCTTGCCTGTAATTTGTCTCTGATTTTATGTTATCTTTGTCCATAATGTAATTACCTGTTCCCACACTGTGCTATGCTGGTAATTGGCCTTGAAGCTGTTGACTCGACACATAAATAATAAAGAAAATTGAATTATTATTATGGCTCTACAGTCCTTTGTGTGGTCTTGGCCGCTTTTTCCGTTTCTTGATCCTACACACAGCCGGTAGAACTCCTTAAACGGGGGATCAGCCCGTCACAAGGCCTCTGCCTACAGACAGGACAACACAAACAGAGTAAATGCACACAATTCAGACATCCATGAGTTGAATGAGATTCGAAACCACGATCCCAGAAATCGAGCGAAGGAAGACATTTCATGCTTTAGACCGTGCGGCCATTGTGATCAGGTGACACCATAACTAGCAGGAGTAAAATGTCGTATTTAATTGCAAGATTTTTACCCGTGATCTCTATTTTCCTGATTCTGAGAGAGGTGGGTTCTGCGTGAATATGATTCATGTATACCTACTCAGCTTACGAGACTAAGCTTTGTTTTTAATGGGGTTATTACCGGTCAAGTCGCTTCCATTCATATTGCTTTTGTCTGCCATCGATTGCACTACAGAAGAGGTTTATATTTATATTCTATTTGACCATACAAAAAGACCAGGGTCTGCATTATTTTGGAAGATGAACTGAATGAAATGACGCTTCTGACATGATCAGGTTATTCCCAGTTCAAATCCTGCCCTGGACAACTACTGTCATTACGGGGCTTTTAGGTGATCTCCCTCAATTCTCTTTGATGGCTCCTCCAGCCAATTCAGAGCCCAGGCCTCTTATTCAGTTCCGTAATCTTTTTTACGCCGATCACGGTAGCCGAGCGGTCTAAGGAATGTACTGCCTTCGCTCGCTTGGAAACCGGGATCGTGGGTTCGGATCCCACTCAGGGCGTGGATGTTTAGTTTGTGTGTGTGCGTTTTTCTGTGTTTGTGTACAGGTAGAGGCCTTGCGACGAACTGATCACCCGCCCAAGGAGTCCCACCGAATGTGTAAGATCTAGAAAAACCGAAGTGAACAGAGAATTTCATGGAGGCAGGCCTAGGCCCACTGGGGCTTTGGTGCCAAGGGGGGAAAAAATCTTTTTTACACAGACGGTAGAACTATTGGACGAGTAATTAGCCTGTAGCAAAGCGTCTACCTCTCACAGGACAACACACAGAAAAACGCATACACACACCAAACGACCATGCGCTGAGTGGGATTCGAACCCACCATCCCAGTGTTCAAGCGAGCAAAGACAGTCCATACCTCAGCCCGCGCAGCTACTATGACCGGCGGTTTTCCTCAGTCGATCCAAGGAAAATACAGGGATATCCAGTTAAATTTGGTCACCACCATTCCCTTCCACACCCTTACCAGTTCATCTACACTAACATCCTAACGTTCGGAGCTATGTAGTATAGTTATTGCTTACTTACTCATGGAGCTAGCCCTTCTGGAGGAGCCGCCAATTCTGCAGCTACTCAAGAATTTCCCAGCATTTTGTGGAACCCGAAGGTTCATTACCGTGTTCACAAGAGCCCTCCACTGGTCCCTATCCTGAGCCAGATCCATCCAATCCATACCATCCCATCCTATCTCTATAAGCTCCATTTTAATATTGTCCACCCACCTACGCCTCAGTCTTCCCAGTGGTCTCTTTCCTTCTGGCTTTCCTACCAATATCCTATACGCATTCCTCGTCTTCCCCATTCGTGCTACATGGCCTGCCCACCTCATCCTCCTTGACTTGATCATTCTAAATATACTTGGAGAAGAGTACAAGTTATGAAGCTCCTCATTATGCAGTTTTCTCCAACCTCCTGTCTTGCAGTCTAGTTAGTGACGACTTAATTAAACTAAAAATAATTAAATCAAAGTTATGTAGCTTTCAAGAGAATAGCTGAACTCAAAGTTATCAAACTAGAGTGAAATAAAAAATATACACTAGAAGGGGGTACAACATTTTTTTTACTATCACCAAATTATTGATTGGTTCAAAGAATTAACATTACATCTTTCTTAGAACCAAATATTCTTAACGAGAGCGCCTTTGACACAAACTGCACCGTGTTTCAGAACATGGAGAACATCTGAAAGCAACATATAGAGACGGACGAACTGGAGCTCGGTGCTTGGTATTAGCATTCACTTATGGAGCTGAGCCCTTCTTCAGAGGTGCCGCTCATGCAGGTACTCAAGAACTTCCCAGAATTTTTTGGGACCCGAAAGTTCATTACCGTTTTCATAAGAGCCCCCCACTGGTCCCTATCCTGAGCTATATCAGAAGCGTTTGGATATACGAGTATCATCATTGCAATGCGTTTCGCTATGTTATTATAGCAACTTAACCCAGGTTACAATGTTGACTAAAGAAGAACTTTGAGTCGGTCAGGGGCGGCTCCTCATCTGTAACTCTGAATTCTTCGTCTGCAAATATTTTACGCTGATTGCTTCAAATATAGTATAACCCAAATATTATCAAAGAGATAAGGTTTCAGATCTGTATGCAACTGATACGAGATTCGAATAATGGCAGGAATCCGGAACCAGATATACAGAGTGTCCCAGGAGAAATGGACCAAATTTCGGGAGGGTGTTCCTTATGTTAAAGTATGCCGATATAACCCAAAACACCTATGTTCAAAGTTGAACGGTTACGGAGATAATGGCCCGAGAAGTGTCAAACTTTGACCGGTGTTACACACTTGTTGAATATAAAATACATATTAAAACTGAAAGGAATGTGTGGTTTCTGTAATGTTAGTAATGTACGTAACATCAAACCAACTTGTGAGTGACATGAAGCCATTAAATTGAAGTACGAAATACTCGCTCGCCATGTCATAATTGTCCTTAGGGTTTCCAAGCACTATACATGACACATGACTGGCGAGCGATGACGTAATATGGCGTAATACGGAAAATCTCTTTTGGAATTTCGTTTCCATTATCTCATGTGGATTATTATGGAACCACGTATGCACATTTCGTAAATTATTTACACCATCCAGGGTAAAAGACGCCTCATCACTGAATAAAATGACGCTTAACAGTTCGGGATGAGCTTTTTATCCAGTGGCACAAATCCATACGCTGTGCATGGTCGCCTGGTTCCAGATGTTGTACCATTTGATCATGGTAAGAATAACTCTTCAT
>NW_019742446.1:1221531-1259377 GCF_002891405.2 Cryptotermes secundus | reverse complement strand
AGAAGACCACACTTTTCTTGGGCCATTATCTCCGTAACCGTTCAACTTTGGACATAGGTGTTTTGGGTTATATCGGCATACTTTAACATAAGGAACACCCTCCCGAAGTTTGGTCCATTCCTCCTGGGACACCCTGTATATTATTTTGATTCAAATTTTCCTTTGGTGCATTACCAGAACGGAAAGTCGAATTAGACTACCTTCAAATCCTTTCAATTTTTTCCTCGATTTTCCACACATTTCATATGAAACCATAAAATCTATTCATAGTGAAAACATATGGACCTAAGACCACAACTATCTCATAAAATATAGTCCTAATATTTTAAATAGATAAATACCAAGATATAAAATTTCCTATTCACGCACATCTATAGAGCGAATAACCCATATAACTATTTTCCTTTACGATAAAAATAAATAAATCCTTAAAACCAAGCGT
Organism: Cryptotermes secundus; assembly: GCF_002891405.2. NCBI lineage: Eukaryota > Metazoa > Arthropoda > Insecta > Blattodea > Kalotermitidae > Cryptotermes > Cryptotermes secundus. The sequence goes on along the minus strand of NW_019742446.1, from coordinate 1,258,935 downwards.
AACTCCCTGTTCAAAAGTGGCTGAATGGAAACCATGGTAACCAGAACTCATATATCGAAAACTTGGAGCATGTATATCCAGTAACTAAAGCTAAAGCACATTACAATTTTTCGAGGGAGGGTTGGGTATCATAGATTATTTATGGACTCTGACGTACTACTGTTTCAAAGCACATAACTAATTATCTCCATAAATGTGAAACTGAATCAAATACCGTATTTACGCATGTATAGGTCGCATGCGTGTATACGCGGCAGCACAATTTTCAGACAGAAATTATAGAAAAAATAATTTTCTTGGAATATTATTTCAGGAGTAGAACATCCTGTATTACTAATTATGAATATAATTTTTTTTAAATGAAGTGTGATTTCGAATATTTCGAATATAAGCCGCACCCCAGTTTTCCTCTCGAATTTTTGGCAAAAAATGTGCGGCCTATACATGCGTAAATACGGTACTTCTCACTGTAACGAAACTAATGAAATATAACAGCACGAGCACTCGACACATTCTGATGTAATGGTAATTATAAAGCAGATCCTGAGTCAAGTTACAATACGACAGGAGCAAAAGACAATTGAGCAGGTGGTGAAATTATGCAATATAAATTCAGAATAGAGGAGATGGCTGAAGACAGCATAAATTTGTTTGTGGGTCAGGAAATGAGATTTGAACAATAGAATATACGAGTATGAAATATATTCCGTCTGTGTAACGTAAAAAATATACAATGAGCCGTGTTTATGCAGACATTGTACAGTCAACACATTTCACTGTATAACCAGTACAGAATGTCCGTTTATATTTACAGTCAACATTTCACACAATGCAGATAATGAAACATCAACACACACTTCTCTACAGGCGGACCTGCGTGCCAAATTATATCTCAGACGATAAGTAACGGCAATGTCATTACATGTAAATGTATAACTAATGCTATGTCCTGTTAACAATTAAAATAAACTCTACGAACAATGTTGACATTGCAAAATCAACATCCTCCTTCATGCAGATGGATGCAAACCAACAACAAACAATCGAAACTCAGTTCTGTGTACACAGATAAAACGGAAGTTCCACAGGTAACACTACGGCTTCATTTGCAAATACTCTTTTCTAATTTATATTCTAATTTTTTTAACTCACTTAGTGGGGGGTGAGTCCGACTGGGTCCACTCGACACGGCGGCCACTGACTGGCCTACTGTAGCCTGCCCCGGGTGATTATGATGATGAACAATTTAGTGGAATAAAGATTGGCAGGGAAACCGAAGTACTCGGAGAAAACCTTCCCCAGCGCCACTGTGTCCACCACAAATCCCAATTTGACAAGACCCCGGGATCGAACCCGGGCCGCCGCGGTGGGAAGCCAGCGACTAACCGCTTCAGCTATGGCGCGGCCTTAATTTTTATTTAGTTAATTTTACAGTGAAATTCTTCACTCTGATTGTAGTGTTGTAACTTTCAATATCCTTTCAAAAACTCAGTTGCAACATACATATAGAAATACTGTAATTGTAAATGTAAATAAAGGCGTAACACTCATAAATTACTTGCCAAATTAAAGTGGGCCTAAAATTATATTTTTAAACAATTTCACTGCTGGATAACGTACATGAAATGAAAATTAATGGAATATCTGTAATTTCAGGATTGTAACAAAATGTTTAGCCTATCACAGTGCCCACATATATAAAATCGTCCTTCGTACTTCTATTAAGGCGACATCGTAGGTACATAACATAAAGTACATACTGATGTGCAGAAAGTATATGTTTATTTACCTCTTAAAACATATTTTAGTATTTTCAATGTGTCACTGAAATGTGCAATGAAAATTCCAGAAGAAATGCAGTAAAACATAGAATTAAATGCAACACAGAATTCTAGTGGGGACGAAACCGGCCCAAAGCCTGGTGCTTTGAAGTTGATGACGCATTCAAAAGCAATCTGTACGTGTCGTCTACTCGTTATATATTTACCAAGCATTGTACTCTTCAGCAGGTTGGGATTAATAAGCCGCTTTGGGTGGTGACTCAATTTCTGCAAATGTTAGGCGAGACGTAGCCTTAATACAAAGGAAATATCTTTGTAACACAGAGATCTGTGGAGGTACTCCCAATAGAGATATGGCGAAGGAATAAAAATAATTGTTTTGCTCTAAAGAAAGGGGTGGCTTTCGAATGTGAGTTTTTAATTTTACATTTAGTTATGATCCTTCGTTCCTCCATATTTACTCTTCGCAGTTAAGGTAATCGCGTTCTATTCAACATAAATTTTCATTTTTCAACACCTGATGTTCATAACAGTAAAATAACCTACGAAACAAAATCATTCCACGAGGAAATAGCTACCTCTTTATCCTGCGTCCCTCTGCACTCACCCACCATTCAAGCAAATCTATAGTTTTCCGTATGCAACACACACTCTATTTCTATTCAATGTGTATATTATGCGATACAATAGAGGACATGCCGTAACCTACATTCCTGACGCTACCAAAGCAATAAGAAATTACAGCTCAGAGAAATGACTCCCGGGTGAATGAATGATTTCACGGCAAACGGATTCTTTCACGAAGCGACAGGTTTACTTATTCAGCTGAACACGAAATTTCCATTTGTTTCGGAAATGCATCGCGCTTATCACAAACGTAAGTAACAGCATGTAATTTATTGCACTTCATAATTTAGTGTCTATATGCCTATGGTTTCAAGAGTGGCAAAGGAGCTCGTCCGCGACATCTCTAGCATATGCTTCACGACTGTTGTATTTTCTTGTCATTATTTATCCTAGCAGCCGATCACAGTGGCCGTGCGGTCTGTGACATAACCGTCTTCGCCCACTCGAAGCATGGATATCTCTGTGCCTTCATTCAATGTTTGTGTCGTTCTGTGTTCAGGTAGCGGCCTTGCGACGGGCTGGTACTCCATCCAAGGAGTCCTACGGAGCCATAAACGCTGAAGTTTGCCACAGTGTGGGTGAAACTCTACCAGAATCTCGCTACAATGAGGTAGACTTTAAGCTAACTCCTTATAGCACACAAATGTAGCGGTAGGATCGACACCCACTTTCACATTATTACGTGAATTCCAGTGGAGGTGTTTATCCAGGTCTGCGAGGAAATCAATATGTAATAAGACATGTCTTCAATGCGGTGCGACGCCACAAAGAACAAGAATGTCTGAAAGTTTAAGGTCTTTCATTCTGGTCCGTCACACTAACCAATTAACAATCAAGTTCCTTCCGTCAAATGTGACCCTTTTTTTAAGTTTTCCACCTCGTCAGCACCTGCCTTACATGTTTCGGCTCACCACGGAGCCATCATCAGAGGCATTTATAGTAGAAAAAGAAATCACCAACACACAAAACTTCACNTTTTAAGAATTCTTACTTCAAATAACGAAACATAATTTTACAGAATTAACGACGAATCAAATAAGGAAGCTACTGTGGTGTGTGAAAAACTTTTAGTGAACCGACATTCTGGGTAATTTTAACTATTTGTAATTATTTTAATTAACTGGAACGTGGCTATCTTGGACAAAGTGAAGTTTTGTGTGTTGGTGATTTCTTTTTCTACTATAAATGCCTCTGATGATGGCTCCGTGGTGAGCCGAAACATGTAAGGCAGGTGCTGACGAGGTGGAAAACTTAAAAAAAGGGTCACATTTGACGGAAGGAACTTGATTGTTAATGTCTGAAAGGTTTCACTTAGCTCAAACTATTATTAGTACAGCATGTATGAATGTTATAAGTATCTACTCTCGTACAGTGATTATATCAGTGCTTCCCAGTTTAATACGGCCAACACAGCAGACTTTAAATATATAAGTAAAATAATAGATAAATATTAAACAAAGATGAGATAAAACTGATATTTCATTGCAAATATTTAGAAACGAAAATCACATTTTACGAATGAAGCTAAAAAAAAGGTGCTATATAGTATTTTATATTTGTATTGAGAAGAACTGGGTTCCTTTTTTCTCATCATAAATTCTTTCTTATCTTTGGCTCGATACTCTAAAGGCTAATTTTAAAACCTGGCGCCATATTTAGTCTCTCCCTGTATTTTGTGTTTGTTACTGAGTAATTCAAGATTAGTTTGCACAAATATATGCTGGCGAAGGTTATCTTAGTTGACGAAATGCACTTCTGAATAATTATAATTAATAATTATAATTTCATATTGTAATGTATTTTTCATGTGGAGCCCTTATTTTCTCTTCGCGGAACCGCGGGATCCTCCGAAACACCATCTGGGAACACTGTTCCATGCGCCCTTAATAACCTAGAACTGTACTTTCATTTTTATCGAATTTGTGATGGGAATTATGTCGATACACAATCTTCCTAAAAGAATTATGTGACATTTATTTAATTTCCATAATAACAAACGTGTTTTCCATTTCATAATATAATAGAGAAGTTTCTTCTTTTTTTTTAATCATTAGTTCGAATTCATTTTTGGTCTAAACGCTTCATGCTAAGTGGAGGGTTGTCACTTTTCAGACAGAACTTTATTATTGCTTCTAACTGCCTTCGAATCACATACATTTATGCCCTAAACTTCATCGTGGGATTTTCTTGACTTTATCTCCTATCTCTGTTAGAACCTAACACTAACCTAGTAGTAACATGCAAGCAAATGGCAGAAACTAATTGCACACGTCACTGCTTTAGCTGCTGTCTTGGCAATATGACTGAATCAGCGGGGAGACATATTTCCGTCAGTGCATAAACTAATTACCTTCGGTTCTGTGTATGTTGCCATGTCAACAGTTAACAGTATTTTGCCATGCATAGTGTTGTGTACTCCCCTAACAGCAAATAAATGCAAGATGGGAATTTAATATCATAATAACAGCGTATAACTTTAATTACCGAAACAGACGAAGCTAAGCCTCTACCCTTCCGGCTTAAATATTTCTGTCACCAGGAAAGTGGTCAGCCATTTAAATTACAGCGAATCGCTTAAACTCTTAGTAGGATGGTACTAGATAAGTAACTTCTAACAGAAATACTGAGGTACGGTAACATCCGGAATTTTGGCACAAATTTATTGCTATAATTTTGAGGACCCAAGGGCTGGAAACTTCCATTAACTCGCGACACGCATTAGCGTTCACAGCGCATATCTGACACGACAGTCTTCCGTGACATTGAGAGCCTTCTAGCACTCTCCTACTACTTGTATTAAGTTGCTCTGAATTCGAGATAACGTTATGGAAACTTTATCACTGCACACTCTCCTTCTCTCGACTGGAAGATCGAGGTGCCTCGGTATCGTTGGCCTCAGCAGAATGTTAGCGAATCATCTTTGGATGAACGGGGAACAGCGCAATGCCTGGCAACTTGCAGTCTGTGGGTATCTTATACCAGCGAATTGTAGTAATGAAGTTGTTAGTTGCTCTCTCTTATCTATGCAGATGGAAACCAGTTCAGAATAGCGGGAGCTTCTAGTTTCTTTGGCAATTCTGAATGGTCCATATAGACGGAAAATCAACATGAACGAGAGGTTGGCGTAGTGATAATGCTGCACTCTTGTACTCGGGAAGTGTTCGGTTGGCATATCGGCCGGGGCACTGGCTAAATGACTTTTCCGTAATTTTTCTCAGTCCCTCCAGAAAATACCGAATAACTGGTTTAAGCCACAACCGTTTCCTTTCTAATCCGTTCCAATTCATCACTCATGTTTCATCCTACCACTTGGTGCCACATAACATAGCTACTGACAAAAAAGTAAAATATTCCAATAAAAACCATAACATTTTTTTGTGTATGTTATGCTGTTGTATATGTAAATATTAGGGTTTTGTATCGTCACACACCGAGCGTGGGATTAGTTATTGTACAATAAGGCGATTGGAATCAAATAGTAAAAATAAGTCAGTTTATTATAGCAGTCACACTATATGTTTCAAGTCTATTTGACCATCATCAGGTGTGTATAAATAAAAACAATATGTACATTAAATTTACGCTGAATTATAAAATAAAAAATTATCCACTTCTAAAGTATTTTTCCCCCCCTTGGCACTACAGCCCCAGTGGGCCTAGGCCTACCTCCATGAACTTCTCCGTTCACTTCGGTTTTTCTAGATCTTACACATTCGGTAGGACTCCTTGGGCGGGTGATCAGCTCGTCGCAAGGCCTCTACCTGTACACAAACACAGAAAAACGCACACACACAAACTAAACATCCATGCTCTGAGTGGGATTCGAACCCACGATTCCCGTTACCAAGCGAGCGAAGACAGAGTACATGCCTTAGACCGCTCGGCTACCGTGACCGGCAGTGTATAAGAATAATATATAAGAATTCAGTTCGTACCTCACAGGAAACAGATCCGAACCCACGATCCCGGCTTCCGAGCGAGCGAAGACAGTGCATGCCTTAGACCGCTGGGCTACAGTGACTGGCGTCTAAAGTCATTACAACGTAGATTAAATGTTCTGTACGTGTGTAGGGGTGAATATACGGAAATGTATTAGCAAACTTATAAAATAATTAAAATTATAAAATATATATATAGAATATAGACATGTAAAATAGTAACTTAGATGGTGGTCCTTTATATTATGCTCGTTTTAGGGGGGGGGGCTATGTGATTGTGGATTCGAAATCCAATTTCAGCAGCATACAGCTTCCTTTTACAAAACAATAATTGTGGAACTCAGTCCACAAAAGAGGTAATATTTTCTCTCAATGTCTACTTTATTCTAATTGTGGGAGCTTCGCCATTGGGGCGAAGTATGATGGGTGGAATATGTAGCACGCACTGATGATTAACGTATTAATACTAAATTACGGTTTGAAAATCTGAAAAAAAAAGAGAAGACATTGGAGAACTTGGCCAAGATGGGACATTAATATTACAACTAATTAACGTTTGTAGGGAACAAGGATTTAGACTGGATTCATCTGGCTCAAGTTGCGGTATAGTGGCCCGCTCCTATGAGCAGAGTAATAATCTTATTTAAAAAATGGGGGATGGACTTCCCTTACCAGCTAATTGAATATTATCTCCTCAGAGATTTTGCTAAACGGAATTACATTAGAACGGAAAACTGAAATATATCGTTAAGAAAGTGATCAAAGAAGGTATCAGAATACTACACTGGCATTTTCTTCTTTGGTGTGAAGAAATCCACTACATAACCGCCCAGGACTTTCCCTCAACCGAAACCGAAGCTCGTAGACATTAGCATATCGAATGCATCATTTCGGCATCTCAGACGTGGCAGATGGAGTAAGATGAACGCATAAAACTTCCTTCTAAAAAGAACTCCACTAAAATGCGCAACTGCATGAGCAAACTTCGGCCCAAAATTGATACAGCCTAATTAATTCACTCAATTAATGTGATCAAATATTTCGGATAACTGCTCCAAATTCGTTATTTTCGTGGTAAATTTAATTAATATCAGGATCGAGAAAACTCAGCTAATAATTCAACTTCTTTCTCTGCCTCATAAATACACATTTACATTTTCCATCGCGATATGGAAATTCGTGTAATGATTCAACGCAGTGTAACAGAGGTGTATAAATCTCCTGTTTCTTAGTTAATATAATGATGCTTTCACAGTTGCGTAAGTTATATGTACAGCGGTAAAATGAAAGATTTTGGACACAATTGCCGATTTTATAGTAGACATTCGAAATTGGAACCTCCCGAATACGAAGCAGAAGAGGAAATCACGTAATCCCGAATTTCGGCATGACCATGTGCTGGAACTTGTTGCGAGCGCGAAATTTAAGCAGTAAAGTGTTAAACTGTTCTATAATCCGGTTTTTATCTAACATCCAGTAGTATCGTTTTTGCTTGTGAATAAACTTTTCGGCGAGGAGAAGAGAGGCACTCCTGTGATCCTACTTGAATCTCAAGTAGCTTCGTCTGGTGAGCACCAGGGACGCTGCTGTCTACTGTCGTATTGCATTCCCTTGTACTTGACATGTTACAAAGAAGGTGGAACAGTAAAAAAGAAAAAGAAATAGACGTAAGAAAGAAAATATTTGAAAAATGTTTGCAGCGTGCAAAGCAATCGTTATTTTGCTTTGTAATCCTAACGCCAAGAGAGTTCAATTAATTTCACCATACGCGAGAGAGCTCACTTCAATCTACATTGATGATACGATAAAGAATGACATGGCAGACATGGTATGATGTTCAACTGACACACTTGCGACCGTGTATGTATATTATCACGTGTGGGGGGGGGGGGTACGCGTGACGAAAAAAACGGGTTCTAGATTGGATGATTGGCTTTATTGGCACTTCGATTACCAGTTCTCTCAATAACAATCAATTATAACGCTATCGCTTAGGTTTTTCAACTATGCAAGTCCATTGTCAAATAAGACGGAGTAAAATAACAAAGAACTGAACTATCAGAAAGCAGATCTCCTTATGCCATTGGCGCCAGAGTAATTTGGGAGTTATCAGCTCTTAATAAATTGAGACATTCTGAACAACACTCAAGCTACTGACTTACAATGTGCCAAGTCTAATCATGGGAAATTTCGGTATACTGTCCCGAAATATATTGCGAAATCTTACAGCATTCATCACAATTTGCCATGAACATGTACAAGTATCAGTCTTGTGCTGAGACACATTAAGTTAACAGGTGTTCAAGGATCTGTTAACAAATTATTTTATTTTTTCATAAAGAAATAAAAGCGGTTACCCTTACCTCGGGAAATAGTTGCAGCAAGATATTATCATTTCTGTAAATAAAAATCATATACTACACTGCAAATAAAATTATAATACTGACGAATTGGGACGTCTTGTATCACGTGACTATATGATTCAGCAGTTTCATGTCTAAGTATTGTAAGCATTCGGGTTTACTCGTGGCTGCAAAAAGAAATTTATCGGAACAGTGTCTTCTTGTCACAAATTAGTATAAGAGAAAATAAATTTTTATTTTTGCTTATTGCATCCTGTTAACTGTATGCAATGAATATACACAATTTTTTTCGTCAACGGAACAATACTTTCACGCACTACTTGTTTCGACCCCAAACGAGTCATCTTCAGGTGCTGCAAGTTTCTTACATACCATTACAGAACTGTAACGCTAACATTCCCAATTTTATAAATGGTTCATACATGTTAGTTTCTATTTAATTAAAAAAATAGACAAACCTAGACTAGACATTAATTAAAAAAATAATAAATTTAAATTCAATAGGTAATATAAATAAATAATATAAATTACAATTAAATATAATAAATTAAAATAAATAATAAAGTATTGTAAAAACTCTATATGTTCAAGAATAAATTTACTTATGCCGCTTTTTGTAGGAAAGAAAACTGACTGAACCATAATTTCTCTCTCCAGCAGACTTAAAATTGCAAAGTCATTAATTGAAACATTCAGAATATCCGCAACAGATAGAAGCTCGAATGTCAAAATAAATCAGAATCATGCTAATTCGCTATGTTATGGGCGTTTGAATGGGATTGTCCAATACTGATTTGTTTTTCTACTTTCTGGCCTCCAGCTTCGCAGCACCTAAAGCAACAAAATCTTTGAGAAAGAGCTTGTGTTCAACGGGATAAGTGCATTTTGTAACATGATAAAGAGGCTTCTCACAGCATTTCCAATCAGGCGAGCTTTGGCGACATCAAGTACCACTGCACTCTCTTCTTCTTCCCGAAAATAATTATCTACTTTGAAGCATCTCATTCTGAATCACTTGAAGGGAGGGACAAAGAGTAGCGGAAGGACTACAGGGAAGTAATTCCCAGGAATATCTTCAGGCACTGAAGAAATCTGACGGCAAGTATAAATCGGGTGGCGAGTTCCGTGACGGCAACTCTCTGAATGTGACAATAGGCTAGCATGATTTCCTTAGGGAACTGGTTTCATTACTTCTCACAACTCACATAAACCTGCTAACATTCAGTTCATGATTTTTGTCTTATCGTTTGCTACATGACAACGTAATGATTAAAGCACAATAACCCAAAATTCCCACATACTTTTCGTATGTTTCAAACCATGTCTCTCGCATAGAGGAAGAACATAGATTTAGGGTGTTTGCGAATAGAGCACTGAGAACAGTATTAACTCTAGGAGAGAGATGTATATTATATTTAAGCATCCTGTTGCACTATACACTTCTATATGTAATAATAGAAATGCCGTCGTGAATGCAACAATTTATTTGGTTGCAGTTCTTTGTCTTTTCTTCCTCTACACTACATGTTTCGGCCGTAACTGGCATACGTATGCATACGTATTAAATGTGAGCAGCGACACACACAGGGAGCCTGCACAGAACAATACATGAAAGGTGCTGAAAACAAGAAATAGCCGCTGCAGCAAATGTAGACACAGAGCGGGTATCCCTGTGATTTAAAATTTTAAATTTTAAATTGGATTTCTAAAATCAAATTGACGAGCGTATGTTGGCGAGATTTTAAAACATAACTGACAGGCTGGTGTTTTAGATTTAGGATTGTGTGCAATGTGATACCTACGTTGTGCAAAATACACCTGATGATGGCCAGTTACGGCCGAAACATGTAGTGTAGAGGAAGAAAAGACAAAGGACTACATCCAAATAAATTGTTGCATTCACGACGGGATTTACAGATGTAGTCAGAGACTGGTAGGCAATGACAGAGAAACTTACACATTTTTTGCACTTCATCAAATATTATGGAATGATGAAATCAAGGATGATAAGATGAGCGAAACATGTAGCATTCACGGGAGAGATAAAAATGCATACACATTGTCAATCGGACGAAAGGCAGAGAAGAATTGGGAGAACTAAGAGTAGGTGGGATTATATCACTTGAAGGTTTTTTAAAAATCGGTTATGAGGTGTTCTCTATAGGTATGAAACTTGGTCTCTGACATTAAGGGAAGAACATAGACAGAGGGTGTTTGAGAACAGGGTGCTGAGAATACTTGGACCGAAGGGAAATGTAGTGACAGGAGGTTGGAGAAAACTGCATTATGTGGAGCTTCATAACCTGTATTCTTCTCCAAGCATAATCAGAATGATCAGGTCAAGGAGGATGAGGTGGGCAGGGCATGAAGCATGAATGGGGGAGAAGAGGAATGCATATAGGATATTGGTGGGAAAGCCGGAAGGAAGGAGTCCACTGAAGAAAACCAAGACATAGGTTTGTTAATATGAAAATGATCTTAGAGAGCTAGGGTGGGAAGGTGTGGACTGGATCATCTGGCTCAGGATAAGGACCAGTGGAGGGCTCTTTTGAAAATGGTAATGAACCTTCGGGTTCCATAAAATGAACAATTGGCGGCTTCTCAAGGAGGGCTCGCCTCCGTGAGTGAGTGAGTGAGTGAGTGAGTGAGTGAGTGAGTGAGTGAGTGAGGTTATTAGCGTATGCACTGAAATAATGTGTTCTAGAATATGAACCAGCGAAACGTTCCTGGGAACACAGTAAAGATTTTCTATTCTTCTAATGTGCGGGGAATAAATTGACAAGATGAACGACTATCAGCCACTTAAAAATGACTGCTCGTTGGAGTTAGATTTCCATTAGGCCGCGCCATAGCTCAAGCGGTTAGTCGCTGGCTTCCCAACCGCGGCGGCCCGGGATCGATCCCGGGTCTGGTCAAGTGGGATTTGTGGCGGACAAAGTGGCGCTGGGGCAGGTTTTCTCCGAGTACTTCGGTTTCCCCTGCCAATCTTCATTCCACCGAACTTTCCATCATCATAATCACACGGGTCAGGCTACAATAGCCAATCAGTGGCCGCCGTGCCGAGTCGACCCAGTTGGACTCAGTTCCCACTCATTCATTCATGAGTAATCTGTCAGACGACAGGTCCACAGCCTCTTCCAAAACAGTTCCTCCACTTAATGCGATCTTCTGTTTTTGGGAAGAGACTATCCAGGAAAAGTGATAATGTGGTAGTTTTTCCATTTGCTTTCCACATCGCAGTACAACAGCTCTGGTCACGCCTGTTGCTATACGAAATTGAACCATGTCGAGCATCATTTGCTCTGTGCTTCAAGTCGCTGCTGATGACGCTGCTTCCGGCATCAGTTCAGTTCCCACTATGGGAATTAAAAAAAATAGATTTCCATTCATTCTCTGAATATCTGGGTTCAGTAATATTCTTTTATTTCATTACTCCACTACCCTCTATCAGCTACTAATGTGGGGTGAAATACCCATCAGGCCACGTTGGACCTGAGCTTCCTACAGCGGTGACTACTTATTTCTTCTGGGATATAGTGCCGTGTAACCCGATGAAAGCCAGCAGATGGTTCGGAGGAAAACATATCCTCCTTCTTCAAAGTCAGGGGGCAAGCCAAGCATGAATCCAGCATGAAGCAAGCAGGAAGCAAGCGAAACAACGGTAGACTTTCACCGGACTGCACGGCGTTATGCCCCATAAAACAGAACTCTTCATCGGTAAACCAGGTTGGACGAATCACCAATTACGTTTTGTGTTACGACTCCCCAATACTAGCTCGAAGAAACGGAGGAAAATCTAAAACAAATTCAGTACTCCAACTGGATTGAAATCACTACCGCCCGAAAGCGGGTAACACCTCCTACCGTGATCCACTGTACTTTCTGTCATAACATTACCTAACTTAATAAAGTTTCTAGTCGTTTTATACAGTATATGCACTCTTTGCAGCTGTTTATTTGTTCTTATTTTGAGAACAGAAGAAGTCCATATACCTTTACTGCATTTTGACAAATATCCTCGTTTCCTGTCTGAAAGTACCTGTTGTGTTCATTCATTGACTACAACCACAACGCTAGCATCTCTGCATAACATACAGATACAAGGTTATAATCCGTTTCTAGGGTGGGGGGCTGTGTAATTAACACTTTATGGACGTAAAGGTGTTCCTACCGAGGTTATTGGATCTATGACAGAAAATATCACCCTTACACGTGGAATGTGTTCACTGAGAGGAAGGTTGTGTGAGACTAAAGGCGCGTCCACGTTACTCGTGCTCGTGCTCGCCAGGCTTGTGCTCGTCGGGAGACTCCTCTGGCTTTTACTTCTACTTCGTCCACACTACTTCAGTTGCTGGCCAGGCTTCGGCGCGTGAGGATTCGTATATTTACTCGTAGTGTGTATACGCTATAGTTTTTAAATTAAAAATTAAAAATTTGCTTGTCTCGTGACTTGTCATATCGTCCACATTACACGCGAGCATAGCGAGTCACATGAGCACGAGTAACGTGGACGCACCTTAAGAGAATGGAAATAAGATGGCGTGGGGGTGCTAGAAGTCCAAGACGCTGACGGAGAGAAATGCTGACGAAGCTAACTTAGATCAAGCATATCTCTGCTTTGCCGGTCACAGTGGATGCGCGGTCTAAGGCAAATTTGAGATATTTGTTTAAATTTATAGAATTATATATTTGTGGAATACATCTTGCTTCGAAATAAAATGTCGAAAGTCGAAAAGTCGAAATGAAAGACAAGAAAGCTGTCGCTCAAAACTAAACAACACAATTAATTAACCGACATAATACTACAAACGGTATTAAAATTACGTTAAATGTTGCAATATTTACTGCGCTCCACTCTGAAACTTAAGAAATATGTCCTGTCATATTAACTTCCTAGAATTCCGAACATAAATTCACTTGTTAAATTCTGTAATTTAACTTGGCCTGGAAACGCTTCAAATTCTCCGTCAATGTAATTCCGCCCAGAGCCTATCAATAAATACCATGTAATTCACTAAGAGTTGACTGCATCAGACAACATCAGAGCTGTTATTCATGTACATGACACAACCTCAGACAGTACCCCTGATCAATATTCGGTCGTGAAGATCATGTTCCAATTCAAGTTTTCGTCATTTTCTACCACGACTTCTTTAAAACCTTGCGGCCTTGCGACGGGCTGATCCTCCGTCTAAGGAGTCATACCGTCTGCATAAAAGATAAAGAAACTGAAAAAGAAGACAAGTTCTAACAAAGGGCTGTAGAGCCACAGATGCGTAGGTAAGTCGGTAAGTAGGCAGACAAACAGACAATATTATATCCTTGTAGGAAAGACGTAAATTCATCCCCTATCAGGCTTCTTTAAACATCAGAAGTCTTTTTATCGACAATGACAGGGGGCGAATATTCCAACACCTGACAAATACAGAGCACACTGTAGTTCGGTGTGGATGCAATGGGTTTTAGAAACAAGAATCGTTGGATTATAAGAAGCGAAAATACTAAATTATATTTCTACGGCAGATCGACCACGGTTCTGCTCAGCTCCATTGGTCACTTTCGCACAGATAATAAATCTGAGGACGTCACTGTTTTGTTTTTAAACCACTCCCCGAGTGTCATGAGTGGCTTATGAAAGTTTCTCGCTACTCTGTTTAAGAATAACGAAGTGTGACCACCTGTGAAGTGGCAGATGTTAAGCACCGGACGACAATAAAAACCACTCCGTATGTGAAAAGATGAAACTCCTTAAAGCATTTCATCCAGTGGGAGAGATATCTGTCTTGCGTTCCTCACATCAAACACAAAAGTAGTTGTGCGAATCAGAAATGCCTCAATATCATTTCCAACATGTTCGTGATACGGCCCACTACAATAGCTCGATAACTACGATCGCCATTGTTGGAATGCATCCGCGTCACTCCACGATTAGGAACACTGCCCATCAATGGCGAATGCATGTTTTATAGAACGTAGTTATTGATCGTGGCCGTGCCATAGCTCAAGCGGTGAGCCACTGGCTTCCCACCACGGCGGCCCGTGTTCGAGCCCGGGTCTGGTCAAGTGGGATTTGTGGTGGATAAAGGGCAGGTTTTCTCCGAGTGCTTCAGTTTACCCTGCCAATCTTCATTCCACAAAATTCTCCACCATCATAATAACTAGGGGCAGGTACAATAGGCCAATCAGTAGCCGACGTGCCGATTGGACCCAGCTGGACTCCACCCCCCACTATGCGAATTTAAAAAGAAATAGTTACTGATCGTGCTTTGGCTCAGTCTCCGCGCGGTCGCTCTTGTTCTCAAGACGTACTCGGTTCGAATCCCTTCCATAAACTCTAATATATTTCTTTTTATTCTGTTTCCCTTATCCACTTCATACGAATGCTGGATTTCAGCTTCAAGTACACCAGGAACTCTACTTTATACTGTTCTTATAAGAAAGCAATTGTGTTCGTATTTTCAATCGGTGTTTTTACAACGGGATTATGTAGCATCAAGTGGGATACACATTTGTAGTTAGGCTTGATGAAACAGAAGGAACGCTCATTTCAAGGTGATCTAGTATTCATTGTGCGCTGAGGAAAACCATCACATCCCCCTATTGATTGAGTTCATCTTCGGTAGGAATACTTAGGAATAGTCTACACACACGACTCGGACCAGTTATCGCTATGACAAATCACTTTCATTATAGTTCCCACTCGGAATTAAATAACTTCTGTACTAGACAATATTTTACAACTTAATAATGAAGTGTGGAATAGAAAATCAGAATAGTGACTAGTTCATTCTATTATCAGAATTTATTTGATTTTCCATTCTTCAACATTAAAGAAAATAGGCAATTGAGCTATTCGACCAAATATTGAAAACATTATGACCATATCACTTTTATTACTCTTGTCCTACAGTTTGCAGCCTTCAGCCACCCGCTCACGCTGCTTGCTCGCTCGCAGATTTTTCTACCCTGAACATGGAGGCGATACCTTCTTCCGAAAAGTCTGTTCACACGGCACCACATCCCAGAAGATAGCATTCTTAAGCTATCCAGTTAAATGCTGAGGTATCATAAAATAAGCCCTCACTGTGTGTTAAAATTTTCTCAATTCGCCACTCAGTTATCATCATATGAAACGGAAGCAACAGACACTCTGCAGCTTATAAATAATAGAAAGACGGACACTTCCTCTGCCAATAGAAATTAGAGAGAACGAGTGAGGAAATCTGTGTTTCTGTTCCGTGACTTAATGAAAATATTGTGTTACATTAAGTAATGCTCGGACCATTAAGGGATGTGAGCGAGCTGCGATGCGCCGGAAGTTGCGTCCCTCTGAGACGGAAAGGAGTTGGACGGATTAGTCCGTAACACAATCCGCCGCAACTGCCTTCCCGACCCAGAGAAAGGGCTCGGCAATATCGGAGACTGACAATGAAATGACGGAGCTGTTGGAAATGCTAAAACTTCAACGCCGCTAATATCCGGATACGCCAACGTACACGATTGTGAACTCTTCCATATGCCGCCGATTCTCACCCGCCGAGTCTGTAGTATTACTCTTGCAATTCCGTTCTTGTTTTCCAAAGTGTGCCGTACAAGATGGCCCAATATAAGGGCCGAAACATGTAGCGTCAACTACAAAATTAAACATATGTTGATGAAATAGTGTCTACTTTGTTTTTCAGGAAAAATATTATGTATACTGCCCCCATTAGACACATATATTCTATATATGAAACAACAGGCTGCATAAGACTGTGCAAGAAAGGTTCTGCGTGTTCATTTTGACGATAAGGCTGATAATACAATGCCATTATAACTCTTCTCTTCCACACGTAGCTCTTCCTAGACCCCACACTTCAATGAATGTTCTCCACTTTTCTTATGGCAATCAACGTGGCACTTTCGCCATATTAGTGCTTTCAACAAGAACAAAAAGCATCGCAATAAATGAACTTAGGCCTACAATTATTCTCTTTTTAGGAATAAGAAGAAGGAAATCGACATTATGCAATGGGACAACGCTGTTGCTGCCAATTCTAAAAACCTACAACACAGTAATAATCAAAATAGTCAACGTCCAGCATTCAATGTTTTAGTGTTCCTCTCACATCAGAGATCTGCTAGATCAGAATGCCGTCGTGATGAAGATATGGATTTTAAAGAATAAAACAACATTAAAAGTGGAAGAAATTTGTTCAGAACTTCATGAAGTAGACTGATAAGTTACAATCATCATAAGACACATGATTCACATAATTTCCTGATATATGACGTCTCTTTTTTTGAAAATTAACCTGCAAATCGTTCTTGTGCACGAGATGATCTCCAGAATTATCAAAACTAAACGTAATTACCGGCATCCGGTGACACCCAAGACCAGATACTGGACAGCAATTCTGATATTTCAATTTGACGAGCGATGCAGATGTATTTCATTTTCCAAGCTTCTGTTTGTCAGTCATTTCAGCTTTGCTTCATGTCCACTCATCACCGTTCCTTCGATGTATGACAGCCTCGTATAGCCAGACGATATGAAAACCTTGGTTACCACTTCGGGATTATCTTCACATTCAGAAGGATTTTTCATACTTCCTTGCACTGGTAAGTACTGTATTTACGCATGTATAGGCCGCGTGCGTCTATAGGCCGCAGCACAATTTTCAGACAGAAATTATAGAAAAAATAATTTTCTTGGAATATTATTTCAGGAGTATTACACCCTGTATTACTAATTATGAATATAATATTTTTTAAATGAAGTGTGATTTCGAATATTTCGAATATAAGCCGCACCCCAGTTTTCCTCTTGAATTTTTGGCAAAAAATGTGCGGCCTATACATGCGTAAATACGGTACATCCAATAGACCTTTCCACATTATAACATACAAGTGATTACACAACCTATACTTCAATATGCATTAAAGTAAGAGTATCATTGTTCTGTCATTTATTTCAATACATGCAGAATACATAAACTTCCAATACATTTCCAATAGAACGTTCTACTACGTTCATCCTCATGCAATACCTATATAAGGTTTCATTCACTACGGTGTATGGAACTTATGATAATTATTATAGAAAATGCAAGAATATAACATATTTTTCCTTTGCCGCTACAGCCACAATTTGAGCCTTCGCCCACCTCCATGAAACTCTACGTTTCACTTCGACTTACTAGATCTTAGACATTAGGCAAGCCTCCTTGGATAGGTGATCAGATCGTCGCCAAAGCCTCTACCTCTACAAACACAGAAAAACGCACATACACACACAAACACCAAAAATCCATGTCCTGAGTGTCCTTCCAAATTTCATAAAACATCTCTTTTGATCGATATACCTTGCAAAAAATTGCAGAAAATGGGCTAATCTCCATTTCCGCCCATGTTCTCTTCTAGCAAGACGGAAGTTTTCGATTCTCTGACACGAACCTGTCGATATATCGAAAAGAGAAAACTATTTTTCAGTTCTTAAATGATTTTCACCTTTATCAAATTCTTCCCCACTGCAAAACATCGAGTGAGTCAGAATTTGTTCCAGGGAAAGTTAGCACGCAGTATATTCTTTCTCCCTCAGAATGAAAATAATTTTAAGTAACCTTAGGTGCGTCCTGCTCAATATCCAGAAATACATTTTCGACGGAGAAATGCTATATTTATCCTACAGAATGGATAAAGATCTGCCGTGTCCCATATTACATCCTATATATCTGAGAACCTACAAAGAATAGAATAAAATGCAACTAGAAAATGACATGAAAAACTGCGGGAGGGCAATACCCACAATTATAACCACACTGGTTATGGTAATAAAGAGACAGGCTAATTTATAATTTTATCAGAATTACGTTAACAGTTACGACTATATCTTTGAAGTAAATAAACAACTTGCATTTAATTTACGTCGCATATTATTGATTTTGCAGACGAAATTCTTGCATGACACCCATTCTGATTCTGTTCTAGGATATATGTTATGAGGCAACTTCTATAAGCTTAACTTATATAATTTGTTATATCAAGATCGTTTCATCTGATAAAAAAGTTTTATTCGCTGTAAGTAAAGTTCTCACTTTCAGAAACCGGGCTTCAATCAAGACAGAACGATGTATAACTTTCACATTCTGAATATGGCATTTGTGCTCTTTCATCCATCATTTCTATGGATAACAGTAAGTTTCTTATGAACATATTTTATAGGCATCTTGATGTTCTGCATATTTTGTTTTGTCTTCACTTTTGTTTCTCAAGTTTTGGAAAGGAGTTTCTTGTGAATGTATTTCTAAGACATCCTGTGACTAACACTCTAACTGTAAAGTGTCGAACAAACGTTAAAACTTCTCTGCTCTTCCACTTTCCCCTTCTATTTAGAATTTAGAATTTATTGAACATATTCTCTGGCTCCATATTTTCATTATTGAAACTATAAAAAAAAATCCTTATTTTGTATGGATGATAATAGAGAGCAGAAAAGATGCCATACATTTCTCATTGTCTACAACTTATTTTCAAAATTATATGTCGTTTATGAACATATGCGTGTGCCTGCCTCCCGTAAATTCATTCATTTCATCAGTAATCTGTCAGACGATAGGTCCACAGTCTCTTTCAAAACAGTTCCTCCACTTAATGCGATCTAGAGCTTTCTCCTTCAAATAAGAATATCCTCTTCTGTCCCCAAGGTCATCCAGCATCATCTTACGGCTTCTTCCTCGTCTTCTGGTCACTTCTATCCGCCCCTCTATCTTCGCATACATGGTATCTCTGTTTTTGGAAAGAGACTATCCAGGAAAAGTGATAATGTGGTAGTTTTTCCATTTGCTTTCCACATCGCAGTACAACAGTCGTTCAAATCACTCTGGTCACTCCTGTTGCTATACGAGCTTGAACCATCTCGAGCATCATTTGCTCTGTGCTTCAAGTCGCTGCTGATGATGCTGCTTCCGGCATCAGTTTTTGGTTTTTGGTGTCTCTCTTCGTCTGATGCCTACCATTTGACCTGTCCAGCAAGGGAGTCGCTGCCAGTAGTTACGCTACCGCTGGTATAGCTCTCAGGGTCCTTGGCATAATCAAACCCCCTCACCACGATAAGGTGGAGACACCAACGAGGGGGCTCCCGTAAATATTTCTGAAAAAATACACCAACCTTCGGGGAAAATTTTTAGGTCTTCACTGATGCTTGTTTTGAATTGCCTGCGGCCGTGTTAAATTCTCATGCAGGAAATGCAATCGAGTATTTTATTAAATACTCCGATAACGTATGCAATAACAGACGAAAATGCAAAACTGCAAGTGTTACCTGCAGGTCTCTCGCACTGAGAGAATAACACTGAAAGAGAATTTCTGAGAGCAGGGTCCTGCAGAAATAATTTGGACCTGGCAGAGAGGAAGAAATAAGCAGGTGAAGAAAACTGCACAGTGAAGAGCTTCGTAACGTGTATTCTTCATCGAGTATCCGCAGGTTATCAAAATTATGGAAGATCAGGTGGGCGTGGCTAGTAGCATATATGGCAGAGATCAGAAAGGTATACACCATTTTGGTAGCATAATATAAAGAGAAGGAACCTCATGGAAAACCTAGGTTTAGATGCGACTTTAACTCGATTTAGCGAGTACAGTTCTTGAACCGTAAGGGCGTGTGGAATAACACTGGTTAGGAGACTGAAACCAGACAACGACCGGTGAAGATACAGCAGACTGAGGAGACTTAGTGTGAGCTCTAGTGAACTGCTGAGGGTGTGAATTAGCAATAGCGCTATAGTTACTTGTAGTTACGATCTCTAAGTGTTCAATAAATTCAATTACCTATCCAACCCCCGTCTATCGTCACTCATTCACGTGAGAATATATTTGTATTTTGCTCAGAGGTCTCCTAGACACATGAGGATCTTTTACGTGCCGTAAACCTACGACACGGGACCCACGGCTCAAAGTCCCTCGCGGAGGACTTGTTCCCTGAATTTTTCCGCCCTTAAAAATCCACGACCTCCGCCGGGTTTGAACCCGCGTACCTTGAGTCATGAGGTGAGAACGTTACCCGTAGGCTACGGAGGCCGCTTGATGCTTCTTAAAATATGTTACGTTATTGACTCAGCTCTACACGCGCCTTCTACGAGTATTCACAGTAGTTGATACCCTACTTCTCTCCTTCTTACATGCAACTTATTTAGGTCTGACCTAGTGTGATGCTTCCCATAATTGTTAGCGTTTTCCCATTCACCTTCAGCTATCCCAACATCAATTTACTATTAGAATTCTACACGGAAGCACTGGAACAGTAAACATTCCTATTGTTTTACTCCTGGCATTTAATTCAGCTGTTTACATCAGTGTCAGTCTTCTGGAATATTCCATTTTCATACGTAATTCCCAGAAACTTCTATGTTATTCCTCATTTAAATTACTGTTTCCGCTTTCTTTATCTATTACTGTGTTACTGTGTTACTTAACACTGCTTGTGCTTATGTATCTAAGACATACCTGATCCGGATATAGTGACTATGATTTCCGACCATAATTTCCGTTGTATTTTATGCTGTCCCTCCATCCTGCCGGCTAACTTAAGGTTACTAGCAGGTTGTCTATTATCACGACATTTTTTCACTGGCCCTACAGCCCCCCTGGGCCCCGGCCTCTGATTTCTGCCTTATAATCCTTTTACAGATGGTAGGACTCCTTGGACGAGTGATCAGCTCGTCGCAAGGCCCCTACCTATGGGGCAACACAAACACAGAATAAACGCATACATACATCAAACATCAATGCCTTGTGTGGGATTCGAACCGATGATCCCGGCTTCTGAGCGAGCGAAGAAAGTACATGCCTTCGACCGCTCGGCTACCGTGACCAGCAGTGTATAAGAATAATATGTAAGAATTCAACTCGTACCTCACAGGAAACAGATCCGAACCCACGATCCCCGTTTCCATGCGAGCGAAGACAGTGCATGCCTTAGACTGTTCGGCTCATTCAATATTTACATTATAAAATTAACCATCTGTGTGTTATTATTATCATTAATGATACCGTTTGATGTCAGACTCGTGTAACTGTCCAAGCAAAACAGCGTCGTTAAAGAAAATAGACACCATCAAACAATTATGCACAATGTAAGAACTGAAATTTCCTTCAGTGAAAGAATATGATTTGCATTTTTCTAACAAAACAAAATTCTTTAGTTCTGTGATACTCCGGGTACCTACTTTGAAGTAGGTCAAAATCTATTCAAATTATTCTTAATCTAACATTTATTCCTACAAAGCATGTAATATCATCTGTCCATGTAGATGGTTTATAATTAATTGGTGTCAAGCATGTATTCTATTCTATCCATATATTTCGTTCATACTGCAACAAATTAAGAAACAAAAGCCAAACGGCTACATTCAACAAAGTGTTAGGAGAACCAGTGTTACACCCGTAGTACTAATGACTTCATTAGTTGATTAATCTAATCAAAACTTAACTGCAAATTAGAGCCACTCATCGGTCTAATTGCATGAAATTTATTGCAAAACTCGCCCCTAATTGCAAGGTTAATTTAGGGTAAATTGAACAACAGAAAGGAAGATCCACTAGTACACCCTATACAGCGGCTAAAATGTTATCTCCATGCCATTCTTGTAGAGGCTTGACTTTCCTCAGTAATATGTATCTTTTCTGCTGTGATTGCTTTTCAAAACTGAACTGTTGCAACACTGTCCTATTCACCCGAAATCCAGTCGGCGAATAGAATAACCACTAATTCAAAGAGGCGAAAATTTTGTTGTCAGGAGAGAATATGGCTTTCCCACCTTCTCTCTTCGTGAATACCCTCAGCAATTATTCTGCCACGCACGAATTTTCGTGATTCTGCAAGGTCTGTTGCATGCCTACTGCGTCCACTTTCTCGGGAAGCTTTTACAGCTTGACTCGCAACTACTTCAGGACACAACTGCTCCACTGTGAAACGCTAGCCGCCGACAGATATACCATCCAAGTGATACAGCCTATCCAGCGCCTGGTCGACACAACGATCGACAAGAAGACGCCTCATCTAGTGCTCAAATTGAAGCGATCGAGTATAAGCGTAAATTATATCACTAAAACATGGCAAGGAATTGGCGTGATCTTAAAAAAAAAACATTATCATCAAAAATGCTATAGTCGTTGAAACTGCAGCATAAGATCCACGAACACTCATAATCATTCCATGCTAGTATTTCCCATAACAAGAAGCTGGAATAGCTCAGTCGATATAGCGATGGGCTACGGGCTGGAGGACCGGGATTTGACTCCCGGAAGGGACAAAAATATTTTTCTATTTCCTACAGTGCCCAGATGGGCTCTGTGGCCCACCCAACCTCCTATCAAATATGTATCCGGGGTAAGACGGCCAGTGTGTGAAGCTGGTCACTCACATCCATCTAATGCCGAGGTCAAGAATGCTGTAGCTGTACTCCCACTCTCCCGTATGTCTTAATGGCACAGTGTTAATTAATTAAGCACAGGCACGAATGTACTTTTTACCAGTTTACTTCCCTTAATTGACTACATATGCACACTTCACGCTTCAAGTGACAGCGACAAACTCAAATTCGAAATGTAATTACATCTGTAATAATAAATACAGACGTGATGAAACTTCTTACTCAAAGGACCATACAGTTCAGAGATGGGTGATTTTTGTTCTCCGCTCAAATATTTTCAACATTCTGCAATGGGAGGAAACGACCAGTGAATTTTGTACCGCGTTTCCAATGTAATGATATGTCATAATTTTAATTTACTTATCTTTTCTAAGCATATTTGGAGTTAAATTTGTAACTGTCAAAACTGAAACTAAGATTATATGTTCTATTCCAGACAAACCAATCTTCCCCTGTCAATTCGTTCGTCGTTCTACAGTTATGTGTGAGTCAAGAATATAATTACGGGCTTTCAATCGTATGCAAGCTCATGTTGAGCCTTCCAATTCGATATTTCCCGCCATTCTGTAGTTACGTATGTTTGAATACGCGCTGACGTATCAGGCAATAAAGACAAAAGAGAACCAACAGTCAGCACCTCTCTGAGGTCTCACAACTAAAGCATTGCTTGGTTCAGTTCCTCAAGCTCATACTTTATTTAAAATATAATGCAAAACGCATTTCTAGAATTATCATGCCACAGGTAAAATTCATTTTCCTCTATTCATTAAACAATACACTCTTCTTACCTTCATTTTCTTTTCTATTTTGCACTTCCTTTTCGTTTCTTACCATCTTCTCTTTCGTTTTCCTGCCTCGCTAAGACTACAGCGAATCCAGACTGAAAGCAGACTTCGATGATTAAGTAGGACTTAGATTCTAGCAACGGTGGCTATAAATCATCCTATCATCTGGGGTATAACGCCGTGTAACCTGTTGAAAGAGAACTAACGTTTCGGAAGAACATATCACCTCCATCTTGAGGGCTGTAGAATAAGCCAAGAATGAAACCAGCATGAGTAGTTATCAAGCAGTTAACTAACCCTGCTTCCTAAAGACTTTGTTCTGATTTCTTGCTTGGCTTGTTCTTCGACCCTGAAGATGAAGAAGACAATTTCACCGAAACGTCGACTGATTTTCAGTGGACTACGGCATTATATCCCAGAAGACAGAACTATGCCCTGACTATATTTGTAATATTTCTAGCCTCGTCATGCGAAATGACGAAATGTTACATTAATTAAGGTTACGAAAAATTCTTCATGCATGTAGGCCTATAAAATTTATCACACATAATCATTTTGCTACATTTATCTGTCGTTACTCAACCTCAATTGTTTATAACAGAATAAACAATAAAACAAAGAAACTGCTAAAGATAATTTTGTTAAATCGTACATAAAAATTGAGACTAACACGTTTGAACGTATCTGTCATACATCCAGTTCCATCCCGGATGTGGTATCGGTTATGCTGACTGAGAACTTACTTTGGTTTCTTGTGGCCTTTCAGGGGACTGTCAGGAGAGTGTCTTAAAATAGGTTACGAACTCTTTCGCCCCAGTCCTTCTCAAGTCACCAGAAATAACGCTTCTTGGCACAACATATTATATAACCGACAAATAACTAAAATAAAACGACCATCCCATTTTCATCAGCAACTTTCCCATCCTAGTAACGCCTTTTCTCTTTCCCTCTGACTATTCAAACACAAGCACCGCCTCTCGGATGACGTCAGACTAAAGCTCACTGGGATCGTTAATGCCACATACTTCCTGCAAGTATAAATGGAACATTATAATTACAACTAATGGAACTTGCATGGAAATCCAGCAGATGTGCGAAGTTGACCACAAATTTTGATGGTTAAGAAACCGTAAGCTTACATTTGCAACTTTTGACTGGTTGAAGTGTCGGCGACATGATGGATCGTCTCACGGCAATGCTGCCTCTACCGATAATATTTGTAAACACAAATAGCCGAGCATCAGCGCTTCGTGTCGACACAAGCCCTTGCGTTTACACGTTAATGGGATCACTTGTAAGTTGTATACAAGCGCATTTCAAACAGTATAAAAGCTCCTACTACGTTCGTCTTGCCAGTCCGTCTGTCTATATGTAACAGCACCCAAGAATAACCCAATCAATTTCGATCAATATGACGCGCCTACACTAAATTTTATTCAGCAGGTTCGAAGCTGCAATCCCCGGAAAAAAATATACTAGACTGAAAATTTTCCATGTTGTTAAAGGAATGAAGGGCAAATTATAGGCTTTGTGCTACGTAAACTGATTAAGTTGAGGGATCAATACGTACCCAGTAAATTAAATCATATTATATGTTCGGCCGAATATATTAAATCTTTATGTAAATTTAAATATAAGAAGAAACAGGAAAATAAACTATCATCTCCTAATTCCCTGCGTCATCACAAACAACGATTATAGTACTGCCATATGATCGAGTGATTATAGACGGGGTTCAGATTAGTAAACGGATTTATTGAACTCTTGCAGATCGTAACTATAAGTATCTTTAGCGCTATCGCTAATTCACATACTCTACAGTTCACTACAACAGGCACTGTGTCTTCTGTGTTTCCACTGGTTGTCTGGCAATGCCTTCCAACGACGTAGCTTTCTCAGCTTCCTTGTTCACGTACTTACTGCCCAGCGACTGTCTCACAAATAACTAGGCGTTGCTACTCAATGACTTCCAACAAACAGGGGATTCTCTTCATCCTGCGCCCTTACTAGGAGCCATCGTCTGAGAGGTCTGAGACGACCTGCTACGGAGCTGTCTCCCAACTGCTAACTGGAGACTCCACTTCTCCAGACTCTCGACTGACTGGTTCGGTCGGTCGAATTTCTGATGGATTTCGCCAGCACATTCATTCCTGGTTTCAGTCTCCTCAAGATAGATGGCCATGATTTGTATTCTCTCCTAGAAATGTACGTCTTTCGAAATGGGGCCTCCTCTTAGACGAGGTGAGGGGTCGGTCTGTCTGTGTAGGTGCTACGTTTGTTGCACCGTAGTATATGCACAGGTATATCAGCTCTGTCACAGCGTCGAGGTCACTATGGACCCTGTGCACCCTTTGTAACTGCACTATACTAAATAACATTTATACGAGTTATACAGAGGTTCGCTGTTAATGCAGATTTGCGCAGCAAGTCATGCCTTAATTTATGCAACTACTCTGGCACTGTAGTTAGTCAGGTGAACGGTCGTAAGCCTTACTGCCGCCAAATTTAAGCTTCTTGTAATTCCTAAGACTGGCTTCTCCCTGTCCAAAATCAACTACATTTCGATTTACACCGTTTTGATTTCGATTCTCCAGATACAACCACCAGACGATCCCCAAAGATAACACTTTTTCTTGCAGCTGAAATATTGCACAGTTACTCAGCCACTGGGGCGGACCGCACAGAATACACCGCTTCCGAGAACTGCTTTACTGTTGCGTAAATAACTGTTGCTACGCAGATGTAACTTTTCATATTCCATTTTTGCATCACTTTTTATTGTGCCGTAACCTAGTAAAGGACGTCTCTTCTGATTAAACTATTCCGGGTTTCAGCCTAAAAGATATAATGCGCATCTGAAATAGCTTCCAAAGAAACACATATTTAACACGCTTTACCTTACATCAACATTACATACGTTGTTTCATGTCACTGCTTTTGACTGTTCACACCATTCGTATCGTCCCTTGAGCCAGTTGGGAGATAACCTGCAATATCCATTACCGCCTGGGCTCAAGGCTGCATAAATGGTGCAGACAGCATGCTCACACGAGGTAAATCGTTATATTTAATTTGAACATGCAAATAATCACTCCAATCAAATGAACTAAACTATATGCTACACAAAAACAGGGCGATTAAGTGATATGGAGTGGAAATTTGTGGGGGGACAGTTATGTACGTAACAAATGAATAAAAAATTACCTTCCTAGCGCCAGAAGGGGAGAGGGGTGTTGATCACAATCTCATTGTGGATGGTGTTTGACAAGGACACAGACCGACAGCTCAGGTAACTGGACGATGAATGCTGACGTGTAACTGGTGGGGCAGAAGAGGAGAACACGTCCAGTGGGCGTAAAGGAACAACGTAATGCCAAGCTGCAGTCTTCAATAATAAGGTATAAATAGAAATGAAGGTTGGTGTAGAAAGTGTCTTCTTTGTGTATATATTATCACCAGGGCTCGGATTTTGATGACCTGACAATATTTAAAAAATGACCTAAAAAACCAGAAAATTGACCTAAAATATGACCCAAAAATATAATTTGCAGGGCTCGGATTTTCATGACCTGAAAATATTTAAAAAATGACCTATAAAATGACCGAAAAATCCAGAAAAATTACCTAAAGGAGAAAGAGAAAGAACACTTCGCTTCCATGTTATTCGCATTTCAGAAAATATATGAAGAAAGATTCCCTAAAATGGCCAAAAATGATAAGAAATACCCTTAAAGGCCCAAAAATTTACCCAAAAATTACCCCCAAAATGAAAAAATGACCTTAAACCTAAAAATGACAAAAAATTACCTATAAAATTTACATTTTTTTTAACAAGCAGCTCATATCCGAGATTTATATATTTCAGAGCATCGCATAGGATACAAGGAAAAAAAGATGACATGTCATCAAAACCCGGGCCGTGATCATCACTTGTACGCAGCTAAGAATCGTGATACTGAGCATGAGGAAAGGGGGAGGCGATCACGTGACATCCAACCTCCCAGCAAAGCACTCGGTTTACTGCAGTAACGATAAGCCCACAAACGCAGTCCCAACCCCAACAAAAAAGGGTGTTCAGTATCGGTTGCTTCAGCAAGAAGTTGCGGCGAGTATAGCACGCGCATAGAATTATTTACGGAAGGTACCGGAACGGAATATGCCTGAAACTCAGAGCACATCGACCAATAAAAAATGCAGGCTCCATTCCCAGTCACTGGTCCATGGCACTAAAGTTTTTGCCAGAAACTGAGTCAACCCGAGTAGTCGCTGTGCTTAATCAGGTAGGGACTGGAGGCATAGCTCCACCATTCTTCACCTCGGCACTAGGTGGAGGTGAGTGGTCACTTTTGTAATCTGGCTGTTTTACCCCTGGGAAAGGAGACTGGGTGGCCCCACAGCCGGTCTGGACGCTGTGAAAAAAAAGAGAAAAATTTCTTTCCCCACAGGGAATAGAACGCGGGCCGCCCAGCCCGTAGCCCGTAGCTATACCGACTGATCCGACCCTGCCCCGGCTCCTCAATTCGAGTATATAACGAAAAGAACCATGCAGAGGCTAAGGAATTAAACGAGGGAACAAATTCTAACTTGAAACTTTTCAAGCATCCAAAAAGTGTTTTTACTTTCGGAGCATTTCTATTTGTTATTTATCTAGATATAAAGCTATATGTACTCGGCTGAAAATCAGTAAGATATTAAAAATCGAGTAGAGAAGAAACCAGAGGAAATGAAGCAAAAACACATGAACCAAAATGGATCGTCAGAAGAAATGAATGTAATAACATTAAGATCAGGGAATTATTGCCAGTTGACTGGGCATCCGTCTTCTAGCCGTTGTTCGCCGAAGGTCTGGTTGTTGTGCTGTCTGACAAAGCGGAGAAAATGAGGTGGTGTCCCATCACGCATGAATCACATGTCTTGTCGCTGATGTAGAGGCAAATGCTCCAACAGTACTGGTAAATAATTCACGCCATGGCTCAAGTGGTTAGTTGCTGACTTCCCACTGCGGCGGCCAAGGTTCAATCCCGGGTCCGGTCAAGTGGGATTTGTGACGGACAAAGTGACGCTGGGCCGGGAGCACTTCGGTTTCCCCTGGCAATCTTCATTCCACCAAATTCTCCATCATCATAATCACCCGGGGCAGGCTACAATAGGACAATCAGTGGCTGCCGTGCCGAGTGGACCCTATAGGACTCCATCCCCCCACTGAGCGAATTTAAATGGTAGACTGCACTTGTTAGCTTGTTAGGTAAGACAACTGGTCCTAAGAAGTGGTCACCTAATATGCCCCACCCAGACACTGACTCGCTCATATTTCAGCAGGCATTAATTTCTGATCATATGCTGACCCGGAATATTTTGCCCACGTACGTGGGTTCTATACCCCCTTAAAACTAAGACACTTTTTTGACACTCTGTATAATGGAATGAATTAAATTGGTGAGGAAATCTCAGATATTAAGAATACTTCATAACTACAGGAAGACTGGAACTACGCATAAACAAGTCAAGGTTGTGTTGTTCCCGGTGAAGTGATTGCCGGTTTGTCAACCGTTATAATGCCTTCTGGAACCGAGAATCATACACAGGAAGCAATGGATTGTATGTCTGTATGTGTGTGTGATGGCATGAGCGCGCGCATGCATCAAGAGGCGGGGGGGGGGCGGGAGGAGTAAATGTAGAAATATGAACTTTCACTCATGTCAGTTACCCATTACTTTGACCAAACAAACTTTAGCACCCACTGATGACGACACTGACTTTCCGTCATTTCGTGTGGAAAGTGACTAACAACCTCATAAACCATTTGAATGCACCCAATGAGTATTTCACGTGTAGCAGAATAATGTCGGGTCACAAGTTCCCGCTTGCAGTGCAGTCACTGTGATACAACGTACACATGTACTTCGATCCAAGTCGCTATATCCTCCATTCCTATGTACGCAACGTTATACACTCAGTACAGTGGCCATTCTCGGGACCAACACATCCAGAGAAGTACTAAGTCATAATTATGCGCGTCATAGCTCAAGCGGTTAGTCGCTGGCTTCCCACCGCGGCGGGCCGGGTTCGATCCCGGGTCTCGTCAAGTGGGTTTGTGGTGGACAAAATGGCGCTGGGGTAGGTTTTCTCCGATTACTTCGGTTTCCCCTGCCAATCTTCATTCCACCAATTGCTCCACAATCACCCTCACCTATCATCTGGGGCTGGTACAATATGCCAGAAGTGGCCGCAGTACAAGGGACTTAGTCCCACCCTATTAGCAATAAAAAAGTCATAATTAGGTCTGTATCAAGTTAAGTAGCTGCACAATTGGCAGCTTCTCAAGAAGGGCTAAGCTCCACGAGTGAGTGAGTGAAATGAGTGAGTACCAAGTTAAGTTCAAGTGCTATTCTTCGAGGTTTATTATTATTCAGCGGACACAATCTGTGATTCTGGATTGCCAACTTCTAAATTCGGCGTTGTCGCAAATTTGCAATTTATTCAACAACAAATATGACCGGGAATATAGCTGTATCTTGTATCCGTGCACACTTCTTGATCTTTGTCCAGAAGAAAAATTATCCGCAGTTCAAAAACTATGAAAATTCAAATTAACTCTCTTATTCAATAAAGCCGAGGAATAGTAAAATCATCCATAAAAAAGCCGCATGAATTCAAGAAAAGGAAGAAGTACATAAATAATATATAATTTTAATTTAAATTTATATTATTAATAATAATATTTTTGTTTACCGATGTCCCAGGATCTGTACTGAATCTGACGCTCTACGATTAAGCTTGAAAATATTGCATTAACTTACTGGCCTAACAACCACAATTGCAACTCTAAATATTATCTTATACTGTAGTTTAATTTTGGATGTGTAATGACGTTCACTCAATATTGTTATCCGCAACATCGAGTGAGTTTATGAAAATATAGTGACGATTTCAAGAAAACCGGGAAAAGAAAACCTAACAGTGATGTTTTCTGTTTATCCCCATCTTCGATTGAAGGAACTGAAATCCCTGGAAGACTGTTACATTTAGCCCTGGCAGTGACTGATGCCTCAGTTGTGATGCTCCTGAAATGATCGTCCAGTTGCCTGAAAGTATGCAACTAGGCACTCAGGTACCAAGCAGAGTGGTATAGCGATAACGGGAGGTGCTCGGCTCAAATATCAAATCTGGACGAAAGCTATCCTGACGAAGGTCTTTTCGAAGCTTTCCTTAGTCACTCTAAGCAAATTGTGAGATACAATCTCAGTTCAGCCGAAATCGCTTCCTTTCAAATCCTCTTCAGTTCATCATCATATGTCATCCAGCCACTGAACATTAGGTAGATAACTTCAGAGTTACTACAACCACAGAAGTTCAAATAACAGTGAAAATAAAATGCCAACCAAATTACATGCGCTAATTCGCATTCGAACCCTCCATAAGCTGGGGTCAGGTGAACTCATTGTCACTTCCTTTAAAAGATTCCTGGTAATAGATATCCTATGATACTCCCTTTCTTCGATCCAGCTTTTAGCTCCAAGCTAAACTCCTGACATTCAGACGTCTGTAACTGAAAAAAGAAATCGTTGATTTCTTCACATCACGACTTCCTGCTGAAGTAATTTTACTATCTGAAGAAACCCCTACCCCCTGAAACTGATTCAGTGGTTACGTTTACTGAGAGAGATAGTCGGCAAAACAGCAGAAATTCCATTTCATAAGTTACGAAAGAAAATTCATGATACATGTAATATTCAGAGATAATTCAGCACAATAATTCGAAGCCTTTGAAGTGTGCAAGATCCTCTTTCAAAAGTAACACATACAACAAATTTCATCGCTATATAAGAACCAAGTAATATTAATTATCTAACCATAAATACAGTTGTAGCCGGGATAGCGCAGTCGGTATACCGACTGGCTACGGGCTGGACGTGAGGAGCCGGGATAGCGCAGTCGGTATAGCGACTAGCTACGGGCTGGACGTGAGGAGCCGGGATAGCGCAGTCAGTACAGCGACTGGCTACGGGCTGGACGTGAGGAGCCGGGATAGCGCAGTCGGTATAGCCACTGGCTACGGGCTGGATGACCGAGGGGTCGGAGTTTCAGTAACGGTAGGGGCAAGAATTTTTAAGCCGGTCACTGTAGCCAAGCATTCCAGGGCATGTACTGTCTTCACTCGCTCGGAAGCCGGGATCGTGAGTCGAATCCCACACAGGGCATAGATTATTTGGTGTGTATATGCGTTTAATCTGTGTTAATGTTGTCCTATGTTTAGGTAGAGACCTTGCGACGAGCTGATCACCCGTCCAAGGAGTCCTTTCGTCTGTAAAATGATCATGAAACTGAGAAATCAACCCTATATTCCAAAGTGGAAGCAAGATGATAGAGAAAAAATAGAGTTACTCCCTGTCTCCAGACGATAAGGTCTAAGTCTCTTGATTGGGTCCAACTCAGTAAGCTTTCACCTGAGGATTCAGGAAAAGTCCAGTCTCCAACCAGCTGTTTTAAATACAAATACAGAAATGATGGGTGATGTACAAAAAGTCAATCACTGTACATCATTTTAAATTTCAAAAGTATGCTTATTTTCATTACACCCCAGCTGCAGACCTCTGCCCATCCTCCGAGTTATTCATGCACATCGCTATAAAGGGCACGTTCGTGGTAACTTATATGAATAAAGAAAGATTCATGTCGTCCGATTCTAGACGTGTGGAACTTCATGGTAACTCTGTAATGATGTTGGTAGTAAGATGAAGTTAAATACAGACATACTAATCTCGTAATAATACTTGATTAGCCTCCCGTTAAATACAAATAAACTCCGTGGCTTTTGGTCTGCAAGCGAACTATACCGACCGAAGGCCCGCCGCTTGTCGGCGTAGTTAGTGCCAACTTTTGCGGATAGAGGGAGTCGCGTGGTTGCGTGGCCAGAAAACGGATAACCACGGCCGTTAATGTCGGTTTTCTAAACCGGAGCCGCTAATTTCCCATTCAAGTAGCTCCTCAATTATCCTCATGAGGCTGAGTGTACCCGGTTCCAGACCCACTATTTAAAAAAAAAACTGGTAGCGCCGGGAATCGAATCTGGGACCTCTGGATTTGTAGCCAGGAACTCCGACCACTATACCACAGAGGCGACTAAATAGAGACAATCACTTTTTTAAATATTGCATGGGGTAGATGATAAATTAATTTCAATATGACAAATCAGATGTTACAATTATACGCTAATTCTGTGCGGAACTTTTGTGTGTCTTGGTTTGCGACATTGTGCTGATTGAATAACTTAAATATAACGAGCTCTGCCTTCTACGATGCAACGCCGTGTAATCTAGTAGAAATTTACCACATTTTATCGGGAAATACTATTATTGTTTTATTGCTAGTGGGGTGGGACTAAGTCCCTTGTACTGAGGCCACTTCTGGCCTATTGTACCAGCCCCAGATGATAGGTGAGGGTGATTGTGGAGCAATTGGTGGAATGAAGATTGGCAGGGCAAACCGAAGTACTCGCAGCAAACCTACCCAGCGCCACTTTGTCCACCACAAATTCCACTTGACCAGACCCAGGATCGAACACGGACCGCCGCGATGGGAAGCCAGCGACTAACCTTTTGAGCTATGGCGCGGCCTATCGGGAAATACTACCACAGGCTTTGCTTACGGCCCGCTTCTTGCTGGATATTTCCTTGGCTTACTTTTCAACCCTGAGTATGGAATTAGTAGGTTCCTCGGAAGAGCAGGTGAATTGCTACAGACTGTATCGCGTTGAGCCCCGGAAGGTAACACTCCTCATAGTCACCATTATGAGAACCTCAAATCCAGCAACTTCCATAAGCTTAAGTGTGGCTCCGGTTCCATTTCGCACGTGCCGTCACACACTGTTGCGTCAACAAAATCTGATTCTAGATAGCAAGTGTCTCACCAATATACGATAAGGAATTTAATTTTTTTTTCGAATACAAATAAATGTCTGCTTTAGGACTTTATGTTCACCACTCGAATGCAATTGCTTCTAATGCTAGTTTCATTTCTCGCACGTGAGATGGAATTGGAAGAGCTCTTCCGTTGCAATTAAACGGGCAAATAAATTGAACAGTTAAATTCGTGTGCTTGGGTTTTAAAAATGTTTCCAATGGCATCTACACTTTCGTGTGGAAGACATACGTAACGATTCAAAAGAGAAGACCTTGTTCGCTTAATCCCATCTTGAAAAATAAAATCAAAAACTAAGCTTAAGTTACAAATAAAACTAAGAGAAAATTGTTGAATAGTTCATATCTGGATTTGAAAGTAACTTTGTACTATGTACAAAGTATGTGACAGTGAAATTCCCCGTCTTCTCAGAGCCCAATGATACCCCGAACATCGGGTTCAGTTACTGCTGAGACGAGTATTTCAGAGACCTCTTAAACATCTCAATTTCATTAATCTTACTCTGGAATAGAAACATTTTGACTTTTTCCCCCCCTTGGCACTACAGCCCCGGTGGGCCTAGGCCTACCTCCATGAACTCCGTTCACTTCGGTTTTTCTCGATCTTACACATACGGTAGGACTCCTGGGGCGAGTGATCAGCTCGTCGCAAGATTCTGACTTTTACAGATCCCAATTATGACAAACCTCAGTTCCCAATTAATGAAAAATAGATATATACAAGCAGAATTACTGGGGTTTGGGAGTTTTTCCATCGTCCGGTATTCTAGAGAATAGAAAAGAGGGCGTTTCAGAAACATGTCCATTTTCCGAAACTTTGTTTTCTCTAGTTTCTAGAATATCGGACGATGGGAAAAATTAAAAAAAAAAACAGTAATTTTGTGTATTACACACCATCGTCACAACCACTTAGAATCTAAATATTGTCTCCGTTTAAACAAACCCCCATAAACTTTCGAAACTGCAATGGATATTTAGCTAATTCAATTAGTATACTGATCTGCTTTTCAATTTTGTGGTTTGCAAATATTTTACTGTGCACTCATTACCTGCAGAATACATTGCCCATGATTAGAGTGCCACATATTTCGTGCTAAATAGGTACAATATCAAATGTATGCAGTACGGTATGTATAAATTAAAACATAATCTGTTATTAGAATATCAGCAAAACAGTCATGAATAAATAATGGAACAATATATTTTGAAATTATTTTATGTATGTAAGTAAAACGTAAACCAAGCAATAACAATATACAGTTAATTGTTTAATGAGCATCAAATTTCCATCCTACGACGAATAAAATCGCGATAAAAATTAAATATAGTTATAATTTCATAGAAATTAACATATCAGTTCAATGAATTCATTGGACTGGCTGACCTATATTTATTTGCTTCCTAATATTTTCATTATTGAATGATCATGTTTCGAGATGGCATGTAATTATTATACACCATCTCGAAACACAGTCAATTATTCCTGTGGTTTCTTAAGTCAAATTTCCTCATCGTCTCTAACTGCACTGTCCGCTAAAGTGCGCGTGCAAACTAAGGAATATACTGGTCGCGGAAAGAGGAACGTCATGGGATTATATGAATATGAATTTTCTCGTAAAGGAAGAATGCCGTCTTCTAGGATGTGGCGCCGTGTAGACATAGAATAATCCAACGTTTCGGAGGAACGTATCGTCTCCATCTTCAGGGTTGAAAAAAAAGATATAAAGAACCACAAACGAGGAACCAGGGTGAGCTCACGCTGGTTACTTGCTCGCGGATTTCTTCTTTCCTTTTTCTTCAACCCTGAAGATGGAGGCGATATGTTCCTCCGAAACGTCGGTTTATCCTATGTCTACACGGCGCAACATCCCAGAATACAGCATTCTTCATAGTCACTGCCGTGAAATCCTCGAATCTTACACATCTCATGAATGTTTCACTTACGAAAGGCTGGAAGCCGGTCTACTTCTACTATAAAGATGTCTGTTTTGACTTTTCATGCACACGTGAATAATTTTATTTAACAAACCACACAAATATAATGGTTGCTTTCTATTCGCACACGTCAAAACTTGATCCATGCTTGCTTTAGATATACTCCTTTGAATGAAGCCCATTCGAGTGGCAAATTCAAATGTCCAAACAAAATTAATAAGAAGTAAAGGTAAAGATGTCCATGTGCATAACTAATTAAGCACTACGTCATGAAGGTGTATGGGGGAGCGGACCTACAGATCCACGAAATAAAATGAGTAAGCGGATTAATTATTATACTAACTTTGTTGTGTCATGAAATGACAATTATAATTTACCCAGAGTTACCTGCAGCTATAGATGTCTGAATTGTACAACAGGACTGCTCGCTAGTAAGGCAGGTTAGAGGTTCCCTTTGGCAGACAGGTATGCTAATTAATGACCCATCACGGTCCCTGCAGCGCCTCACAAACCCTTGTCAGCATGCAACCATCATTACAACATATTAATAAAGAGAAACAAGGAGCAAGCGTGTATAGCCATTCCCTGTGAAAGTATAAGTGGGACATGTCTCATTGTTTAGTAGAGAGCCTCACAGAACGTCTGCTAACATTCCTGTTTTCAGGCACAACAGATCACTGTGGGTCGCGGTGCAAGGGCCAAGAAGGCCCACCTCTTATACATTCAAGATTTCTTTTCAGATTAAAGGCTAGTATGCAATAAATAAGGGAACGTGCCAATATATGAGAAAGTGTTTAACACTTCAGTTTCCTTGAACACATTAACTGCTTGCCTATAATGATAATTTGAAATCATCCCAGTATATTCGGAGATTATTTAACGTTAAATTGTTGTGACATGTAGACCCATTCCTAGGGCACGGGCGATAAACATGTTTCCGTAGAGATGGGTTCTTGGAAACCAACTCCTTATGGAACATGTTTCCTGGGATATGAAAATGAAAGGTGTTTCCATGGAGATAGATTCTTTGAAATCAACTCGTTATGGAACATGTTTAATGAGATACGAAAATGGAAGATGTTTCCACGGAGATAGATTCATGGAAACCGTTGCGTCGTTATGGAATCAACAGGCATTTCCGTGGATATCGATACGCTATATAAGAGGCCGTTCAGATCAGAATGGAGTCAAGACTGCCGTGATGGCTAATACTGGTACAAATTGGGCAAAATCTGCTGTACTGAGCCTGGATTGACAGAGGCCTTGTATATATTGTACATAGAAATAGGAACTAAGATTAAATTTGTAAATCTATGTAAATACTGACACTGGACTTACTAACACAGACTATGACTGACAAATGACAGACCCGACCTCTCGTCAGAGAGGGCGCCCCAAATGAACAGAACAGTAACTTTCATATAAGAAAAAAAAATCTGCTCATGAGCCCCAGTTGGGGCTCTCCAGCAAGACAGACAGACAGACAGACAGACTGACGGACCGTCAGTCGCAATGTGACTTGGACTTGGAAGTCTGGCCTCGAGCCCCAAGGGACTCGGACCCGAAAAGATTGCGCTGGCAAGGACCAGCAGCATATGTAAAAGACAGACCCGTCCTCTCGTCAGAGAGGGCGCCCCACAAAAG
>NW_019742446.1:1214552-1221232 GCF_002891405.2 Cryptotermes secundus | reverse complement strand
CTGA
The DNA here is from genome assembly GCF_002891405.2 of Cryptotermes secundus. Classification (NCBI taxonomy): domain Eukaryota; kingdom Metazoa; phylum Arthropoda; class Insecta; order Blattodea; family Kalotermitidae; genus Cryptotermes; species Cryptotermes secundus. The sequence goes on along the minus strand of NW_019742446.1, from coordinate 1,221,228 downwards.
CTGACTGACTGACTGGCTGACTGACTGACTGACTGGCTGACTGACTGACCGTCAGTCGCAATGTGACTTGGGCTTGGACTTGGACTTGGAGAATGAAGTCAGTTGTATTTCACATCAGAATAGAGAGAGAGATCAGATCAGATCAGATCAGAAATGAGCTGAAGATTTATTGTGAGTTATTGTAATTTATTGTGATTACGAGTGACTGGGCAAGGAGTGATCAATAAATCCAATTACCGATCTAATCCCCGTCATATAAGTCACTAATACACGTGACAGTATCAACGGCAGTTTTGTTCATCTTACACTACGGACTGTGCCTCAGAACAAGGAGTGAGACAAGCTGGTTGTGGTCAATTTTAAGATACAACCTCCTTATTCTACTCGAAATACTGAGGGTAAAGTAGATCCTCAGAACAACGGGCCCAGAATCGAATAAAGTAACTCCCGAAAATATGTCCGACACGCTTATACTTGAGGAAATATAATATATTCCTGCAGATTTACTACATTACATCTGTAAAAAAATTACTATGATGCGAGGCATTAGGTATAACTTCTTTTCTAGTCTAGAGAAATAATTTAAAACTTTTCCAAGAAATAAACATAATAAAGAAAATCACTCACCGGAATGCTTTTGAAAATAAAAATAATCTGACTTTCTTTGTAAAGATGTTTTTTATAATCCGTGTAATTAGAAGAAACGCTAAAAACTTGAATAAGATTTGAAAATCTCACTGTGGTACCTATAAGAAATATAATTTTGGGGGGTTCATCGCCGTTTATTCCGGAGACAGCCCGACATATGGCAGGAATTTACTCGTATAGTTTTTATCTTCTGTATCGTTTCTGAAGATAGGCGTGACATATTCATCCGAAGCGTCCGGTTCTCTCCGAACAACAGGACGTTACAAGACGGAAGATTCTCCTCTTCAGAAAAAAAATGTATTTTCGAGAACAAGAGAACGAAAGTACTGTAACATAAAATACATCACTTCCATTAACTTACAAGTCGCAGTTCCCAACTTCGGTAACCTCAGTCAAGGCGTGTAAGGTCCTAAAACTCTCAGCTTAATGGCGGATTAAAACTACAGTTTAGATGGCCAGGAATTGATTGTTAACTAACTTCTCCATCGCGTTCATAATGACTCAGAAGCCCACCGAGCCTCAGTCCAACGTGCAGGTGGGCCGAAACGCTCCTCCAACTAAAGCCGAGATACAGTGCCTAATTTGGGCATTGTATGTGAGGCTGAATCTGCAAAGTTTCAAACGTCCTCCCGCCCCGGTTATGGGGTTCTTTTGGAGGATTCCATGTACTTTGGAAAAATCAAAATCTTTGACATCTAACATAACTAGGAAGGGATCTATGACACTGAAATTTCTAAATGATAATAAGGAAATAAAAATCGTACAATATGGCAAAAAAAAACACATGGTAGTGTTGGAATGAGTTCACATGCAAGAAGATATTGTCTAGTAGAATCAGGGGTTTATGAAATTCTACGTAAGGATCCTATGTCTCAAATTGAGATGAAAATACAGAAACTTCTTACCATGCATAAAACTGTCCTCTCTGCCTTTAAATATAAATTGACTCCTTACCACATCAAAACACTTCACTTCTATAGATTTCCAGAGATACACAAACCTGATAGCCCCCTTATACCAATAGTTAGCTCTACTTACTCTCCCTGTTATGCCCTTGCAGAGTTTTTCCATGAGGTCCTTAGCTCTCTAGTTGCCAATACAGACTCTTTCGTGAAGACGTCGGAACTATTCATAAAATGAATACAGGGTTTAACCTTCGAAACGAAGCGGCCTCCGTAGTCTAGAGGTAACGTTCCCACCTCATGACTCAAGGTACGCGGGTTCAAACCCGGCGGAGGTCGTGGAATTTTTAAGGGCGGAAAAATTCAGGGAACAAGTCCTCCGAGAGAGACTTTAAGCCGTGGGTCCCGTGTTGTAGCTTTACAGTATGTAAAAGAACCTCATGTCTCCAAAGGAGGCCACTAAGCTAAATTAAGGACATTTCCCGCCCAACAGTAGTCTCTAACGCCTCTGGTAGATAGGGAAAGCATCGAGATACCTCTGAGTCAGTAGAGGCCGACGTCGCTGCCTGAGTAGGGACTGATGGTAAACACCAGTACCGGTAGGGTATAGAGGATGGTAGAAGATCATAGGGGGACGCACAACAGATCAAACTGGTCGCGGTGCATGGGGAAACCCACCCCCTCCAATAACAACAACAACCTTAAAAACGTAGACTGCCTTGTAAGTTTTGAAGTTGTAAGTCTATTCACCCACTTACCAGTAGAAGTCTCACAGGTCACAAGAAACAGATTCATTATGGATCTTTCTTTCCCAAAACGTTCACCTTTACAAGTTGAAGTCATCATGGAATTATTGGACACATTTTTTTAAACTGCGTACTTCCACTTTTCTTGTACTCTTCTCCAAGTATAATTAGAATGACAAAGTCAAGGAGGATGAGGTGGGCAGGGCATGTAGCACGAATGGGGAGACGAGGAATGCATATAGGATATTGGTGGGAAAGCCAGATGGAAAGCAATAAACTGGTCTTCTTTCCTCCTAAAACAAAGAGTAATTTCTAACACACAGACCGTTTGTTGGTCTTTGGTAACAAAAGAATGGAATAATTACTAAACGCTGGGAATGCATACGTATATACGGCTTGCAGAGAAGAGACTCAAGTTCCAGTTAAGTCAAATGATTAAGTTGGGAGGAGAACACAGCGGCAGTTACTTCCGTAGCTTAACACTCAGATGTAATTATGCACAGTTGAACGCTTTCCTGTATCGAATTTGTGTCTGTTCTTCAGGGACATAGGGTACTGTCCTAACAGACATGTATTCTTTAGGCATTACTTATTATTGCTTACACGTAATCGATTATATTTTGAAGCGCATCAGTGCCAAGTCAAGATCAACAAGTTCAGTACGCCGTATTACTATTGACTGCAATGTGAAAGTTGTCAGAAAGGCATCGATATTAACACTACCGATCTGAAGCAGTCAACTGTATTGTTATGACCAAGAACGCAGAGAAGAGTTTCTCTGCACTGCAATTTCACACATCACACTAAAACAAAGGCAGAGAGACAAGTATATTTCCTTCCCTCTCAGATACTTTTTGTAATTAACGTGCACAAAAACTAGGCGTTTCATTACCGGTACGTATCACAAATTTTTGGCAGAGTGATTAAAATAAGGGCGAGATAAATGAAACTTGAAGCTGTCATAAGGAAGATATTAATGAGTACACCACAGGAAAGAGAAAAGAGTTTAGAGACTCATTACTCAGATGACAAAGTGTGAACGAAACGAATATTGGCAACAAGGACCATAGCCTAGAGTAAACCGGCTTGACATAATCTAATGGTGGGCTTTCGAGAAGACATTGATGAACTTTCCAGTTCCGTCACTGAGGATATTTTTGTTAACTTTGTAATATGTTGCGCGAAGTCAATGTACCACGGAGACGATGCTAGACACGATATGTGAACGGTAAACATCAAATTATCCCATAAAATCTTTAGCTCTTCGGCTGCTGTTGAAATAAAAATTCAGTCACTTTTATGAGGATTTCCATATATATTCTCTGCGTGAGTAGGGCACAGGTAAACGCTGATATTCGTAACGTCTTACTTACTTACTAAATTACTTAGTCCGTTACACTTATAGACTTGAAAGGATTCTGACGATGGAGTATACTGCACTTCTTTTGACTTGTTTTGGACTTCATCCATCGTCTGGTATGTAAAAGACAAAAAACCACGACGTTTCGGAGACTGGATCTGTCTCCGTCTTCAGGTGGGTAGGGGAGGATAAACCTAGTCAGTTGGCCCAACTGAGTAGGTTTATCCTCCCCTACCCACCTGGAGACGGAGACAGATCCAGTCTCCGAAACGTCGTGGTCTTTTGTCTTTTACATACAAGACGATGGATGAAGTCCAAAACAAGCCAAAAGAAGTTTCATTACTCTTATACCTTACGGTGATGAGGTTTGTTTTGTTTTCGTTTCTTCTTTTTTTTTCATTTTGATCATTTTACATATGGTAGAACCCCTTGGACGAGTGATCCGTCGCAAGGCCTCTACCTAGAAACACAGGACAATACAAACATATACACATAACAAACATCCATACCTTGTGTACGATTCGAACCCACGATCCCGGCTTCCGAGCGAGCGAAGACAGTGCATGCCTCAGACCGCTCGGCTACCGTGACCGGCAGTGTATAAGTATAATATATAAGAATTCAGTTCGTACCTCACAGGAAACAAATCCGAAACCACGATCCCGGCTTCCGAGCGAGCGAAGACAGTTCACGCCTTAGACCGCTCGGCTACCGTGACCTGCTGTAACGTCTAAAGAAAGAGAAAGTGTAAGTTATTCAGAAAATAGGTTTCGAATGCCAATAATGCCCTGTAACGTACATCAATTAGAGCAATTAACTGTACTTGTTTTGTTATTGGGAAACAAGCCGATCTAGTTCCTCTCTCTCCTCGAGTACAATTAAAGGCTGTGCGCCCTGTGAGTTACTCCTACCAAGAGGTAAGCAAATCTTCATTTCGAGGATGGTGACGATGTAGACATGACAAAGGGAAACACCGCTAGGGCAAGACAACTCCTTGGTGAAAGGAATGACAAACTGACAACACCAGCAAGAGGATGGAGACTGTGTGACACTTCAGAGCAAAGAGGAATTAGTCTACTATGTAATAATCAGTCATGCATTGTTACTATTATCATCATCTTGCACAAGATATATGCTACAAGGAAACACAAATATGAGAATTAGGCCTATTATTATAGGTGTTTCCCAGTGTTTTGCCTATTCTTTTCTACTTGGATCAGAGATTATTCTCGTCTATAAATTTAAAGCAGCAGTGTTTTCTTCTTGTAATATTTGGTGTAGCCGGTCAGGGCAGCCGAGCCGTCTAACGGAGCGTCCACATTACTCGTGCTCGTGCTCGTGTGACTCGCTATGCTCGCGAGTAATGTGGACGATATGACAAGACAAGCAAATTTTTAATTTTTAATTTAAAAACTATAGCCAATAAATTTAAACATGACTACAGCCTATACACACTACGAGTAAATACACGGATCCTCACGCGCCGAAGCCTGGCGAGCAACTGAAGTAATGTGGACGAAGATTTACGAGCACAAGTAAAAGCCAGACGAGTCTCCCGACGAGCACGAGTAATGTGGACGCGCCTTAAGGCATGCGCTGTCTTCGATCGCACGGAAGCCGGGATCGTGGGTTTGAATCCCACTCAGGACATGGACGTTTAGTGTGTGTGCGTTTTTTGTGTTTGTGTTGTCCTGTGTTTAGGTAGCGGCCTTGCGACGGGCCAATCTCTCGTCAAAGGAGTCCTACCGTCTGTGAAATAATTAAATGATTTAAAGAAAACCTCTACACCCATTTAAGGGTAGAAGAGGAACGGAATGAAAAAAGAAATTGCTGTTCCAAGTAAGGTGATTTTACTTTATATGAGCTTCATCCCAACGCAAAATCCAAATTTTTAGACTATTCTTCCCACTCCTGGACCCACCACTATCAACATATAAGATGTAGTATTGTGTGCTACTCATATTTGAATGTCTCTTGAGGGATTCTTACATCTTAACTTCTCTACAATTTCTTTTGTACTCTGTTTCTCCCAAGTGGAAGGCCGACACCAATAAAGAAACAGAATTTTCTTACTGTGTTCATATCCGTTTATTTTAAGAAATACTCGACTTCTGCTTTAAATTCCTACGGGACATACGTATTTTGGAGGAACGCCGTAGACAAGTAAGGAACAGGCAAAGAGATGAGTAAGTGGATACCACGTCGAGTGAACTATACGGGGTCATATCACCTATCATGTGATTTGTTATATTTATACTGATATTCTGCATGTTAATGAAGGAATTTTTATAAGTTACCACTCCACTTTTGATGTGTCCTTAAAACATCCTGTTAACTCCTGCGATGGTTTTAACTTCGCACGTAGCTGACCTCAACATACGAGGACAAGCAACGACCATAACACAAAACACGATTTAATATTTCACTGAATTGAGTTTTTTTCATGTATTAGTAGTGTGGTACCGTACGCCATTTATCAATGGTTGTTACAGTCAAAATAAAGGTACCAATTATATGCATTTTTGTAGGTGGGCTCCAACTTTTCAGAAGAAACTACTTCCTCCACCTTCCGACCTTATTGATCGGTACACTGTAAATATTGTTGCCCAAATATATCGTTAGCCTTGGTTCTCAATAAACATGATCGAACTGCCCAAAACATAAGCTGCCAAGATACAAGAATGACTGCTTTAAAGACTGGCTTTCTTCTAATTAATACATGAGATTTCAGTCCGTACCTCATATGAAACACGTTACTTCTCCGGTTATTGCCCTTTAGAGAAAAAGTCTCTGTTTATTCTGAGTGCCATACGAAACACAAAAACACATTCTGTGGACAGAATGTAGTGTTATAGCAAGTATCACGTAACTTCGAACATGGCCAAGAGTAACCTTGAATGCGCAGAAGAAAAATTTCAGACAAGGGGGTGGGTTCGAGTGTGTGAGAAGTGACAGGTGACCCTCGAACCCACCCCCTTGTCTGAAATTTTTCTTCTGCGCATTCAAGGTTACTCTTGGCC
>NW_019742446.1:1176129-1214470 GCF_002891405.2 Cryptotermes secundus | reverse complement strand
ATAAGTTATGAATAAAAAAATAAATAATAATAAGTAATTCAATTCAATTCTTCAATTCTTTATTATTTATGTGCCGAGTCAACACCCGCAAGGCCAATTACAGACAGAGCACAGTGTATATAGAAGTAATTACATTACGGACAAACACAATATAAAGTCAAAGACAAATTACAGAGAAGCACTGGGGAAAACACAGTAATGCAGAAAAGTAAACAAACAAATGATAATAATAGCAATAATAATTTCATTAACATAAATCTAAGTGTTATTAAGAACTGAGAAATGAAACATATAAATATTTAATTAAGAAATGAAAAGTATAGATTTTTAGAGGGGATAATAATAATAATAATAGTAATTCAGTTTAATTACCAGTTATTACCAGTAGAGATAACACTTTTTCCGTATATCGAAATTTTAGTGCCGTCTTGCAATTATAATAATTCATTTTCTCAAATATTCAAAACTATTCCAAAGAACTGAATTATATTCATTCCTTGAAAGACAACAGACAGACAGACAGACAGACAGATGAAAATTTTGATACTAGTAAATTACTAACTTTGCCCATACTTATTACGACTGCCAAAATTATCGGTTCCACTTTCGGAGCGTTTCTATCTACGTATTAGATTCCATGTTATACTGCTGCTCTGTGTGTATTATGTCATTTATTGTAGATAAAGGGCAGCCGTATTCGAAAGTAAAAAAAACAATACATGTCAGAAGTTCAAAGGTGAAAATTTTCAACGCCTTTATATTTTATTTCAGAAATGGCAGTTACGGAACAGGCCTCAGTGAATGAACACATTAAACCATTACATAACATCGCATGTTAGTTCTGGTCTTAGATGTCCCAATATATTGTCACGGTTTAGGGTTGTGAATATTATACGGGGTATGGATTGGATGATTGGATTTACTGGCTCATTATACACACCACTCTGAACTACAGGCAATTACAGCGTTATCTCTATTCTAGACACTTCCGTTCACTGTTACACACGCTAATATCCTCAGTCTGTTACACACTCAACTAGTCGTTTCCTGGTAACAGATTATAAAGCAGAAACTGTAACAATCTCAATGTAACTGCACACTCCAAATATCGCGGTACTATAGCACACACAAAGTCTACTCTTCACAGCCAGACTTTCAACTCCGCTCAACTGTACTCAATAACATTTACTACCTATAATCTCATAATCTTTACGTGCTCATTTACATTCGTTTCTGGTACCTGCTAGTTTTTTTTTTAATTCGCATAGTGGGGGGTGGAGTCCAGCTGCGTCCACTCGGCACGTCGACCACTGATTGGCCTATTGTACCTGCCCCGGATGTTTATGATGATGCAGAATTTTGTGGAATGAAGATTGGTAGGGGAAAACGAAGTACGCGGAGAAAACCCGCCCCAGCGCCACTTTGTCCACCACAAATCCCACTTGACCAGGCCCGTGATGGAACTAGGGTCGCCGAGGTGGGAAACCAGCGACTAACCGCTTGAGCTATGGTGCGGCCCATTACCTGCTAGTTAAATAGTTGCGTAACAGATAGTTAAGGAGCTTGGTCCATGCAGCACACCCACTTCCTTTCCAGTCAAAAGAGATAACACTCGCAAAATGCTGCTGAACAGGAATAGCTCATGTGTTTGTATGGCTTTAGGACGATACACTTTCTGAAAATAAACTAACCCACAGATCACCAGAAATTACTTCAGGCACTTCACTTGCTTCCTTTAACACTACGTCTCTTCTGACCAGGTACATAAGGTAAATTTGTTCTTGTACTTCATTAGTTAGGCACTACGCCATATAGACTTACGCGGGAGTTGAAGGTATATCTCCAAAATTCTTGACCACAGCACCTAGACGGAGTGATTGTTCAGCTTCTCGTTCCGGGCGCTCTATCCCCAGGTAAAAAGCTCCCAGTACCCATTAGATTGGAGGTTTGTGGACCTCATAGCCGGTATGGACCCTGTTGTGAAGAGAAAAATCTCTTATCCTTACCAGGAATAGGACTCCGGCTGTCCAGCCCAAAGCCTATCGCTATAACGACTGAGCTGTATTTTCTGATTCATTTTTTCTGCACAGCATTTAGTACGCATCGGCATTTTAATAATTTATTTCCTCCATCTTCACTGTAACATGCTATCTTTCTCCACTGTCAGGGCAGAAACATAGTCTTCCTTCTTTTGAAGGCGTTGATATATTCCGCGGGTATTTGGTAATTTATAGCGTAAAATATACGTCAATCTCGACAGCAAAAATTCAGTTAATATTCAGGAGACTCGTGTGGCTTCTTGCATCACTATCCTAACATTCCTTTCGCAGGATGGACATGGAGAAATGTGCTGAATATGTTGAACAGAACGTAAACAGCATCATAAGATACTCAAGGAAAATAAAAATGAAGAAAAGACACTACCGTAGGCCTTCTAAAATACCCTGACAGGACTTTAAAATATGAAGCCGACAGAGAAGCGATCCCACTCAAGAGAAAAGACGGCATATATCAGGGCTGAGATACTGAAAAATGGATTGCAGATGAAAAGAAGACAGCAATTTTATGTCCATCGTAACATGGAAACCTCTCCTGGGATTAGCAAAGGTTAAAAAAGAATTGTTTGTCAAAGCATCCTTAGATCGGGCAGCCAATCTTGTTCTGAAACCGTCCTGGCTCCCACGCGTAACTCTCCGCAGGGGATGCCAGCCTTGTCTGGTTGACTGACAACTAGAAGAAGTGCAACAGTTACAGCGGCCACCATGCGAACCTACTGAACAACATAGGTAAACATCAAGCTGATTAATTCACTAACAGTTTTCCACCTTGTGTTTTCAAATAAAGTAAATTAAAAATAAAAATATAGTTGTTCCTATGCTTAACTAATTAAGCAATACGCCATACTAAGCCATTAAGCCGCATGGGAAATGTATGTGTACTTCCAACACTCTTAACCACGGCACTAGTTGGAGGTAATTGTTCAGTTTCATGCCCCGGCCGCTTTACCTCCGGGGAAATAGCCCATAGTACCCATTGCACGTGATGCTGGATGTGTCCCAGAACCAGTCAGGATGACGTGGAAGAGAGAAAAAAAGTCTTGCACCTATCGGAACTCGAAATCCGACCCTTCGGCCGTCTAGCCCGTAGTCAGCCGCTATACCGACTGAGATATCCGGGCCGTTTTTAAATCAAGATATTTTTAAAATATTAAAAATATCGAAAATCCTGCCTTTTGCACTGTCCTCTCTCAGTATAGGCTTTACAAAGCAGATCATGCCTATCTTATGTATCTTATGCTACAACAGCTTCTTAGTTACATGATCGGTCGTAAGCTTGAGCACCGACAAGTTTAAGAATCTTTTATTTTCTATATATAGTTTCGCCTCATCTTATACTGCAAACATATTCATTCTCATGATTTTGTATGGCTTTTGCTTGTTGTTGTACAATGTCGTTATACAATCGTATACATAGAGAAGGTTGAAAAGCATTTGCAAATTGCGTATCGGTGTGCATTTTGGAAAATTTCCAATGAGCTAGTTGTTCCGATTCTCCAGATATAGCCTTGGGAAGGACCCAACAGAAAACAACGCTTCACAACGCTGTTTATTTTTCTTAAGAGACTGTGATGAAGTGCTAGATGATAATAATAATAATAATAATAATACTATTATTAATTTCAAGAATTAATTAAATTAATCAAAGAGCTTATGGGTGGAACTCTCTGGTCAAGCCTTCACCGTCATTAATTGGTGGAAGTTTAAGGAACGCATTCCAGTTTTATCTCAGAAGGAGCTTTGGGATCTAATCGCAATGCGACTACTGCGCAACCTTTGGACAGGTGGAGCTTGGCTGCGACTATAAGAACCCTCTGAAGACAGAGTTACAAAGTTCGCTCACGCAGAAGCTTCAACAGCATGAGGAACCTAGAGAGGATTTGGAAAACTTGGAGACTGGAAGTCTTCGTTCTGTTGGCGGCCATGTTGAAGACTCCACCTGGCGCTGCATAATACATAGTGATGGCGGACTATGTGTACACAAATACGAGTAGGCCTACCAACTAGAAGTCACAGATAACTGTTCTTTTCTCGGAAATCGATTGCAAGTGGCAATACTGTTACAGTTCACATTCCTCATCTTACTTCTTAATCTTTCTATCTAAACATTTTATGGAATGTAGGAAACAAGATAACAGAGTCTGAAACTCAGAGATTTGCGCATGGGAGATAGAAAATTAGATACTTTTTGCAATGTATTATGATATTACTCAGATTAATTATGGGTGTACAGTCTTTAGTTATTAGTTTTTTTTTACTTCCTTTTGGTGTGGTGAGACTGAGTCCACTTGGTACGTCGGCCACTAATTGGCCTATTGTACCAGCTCCGGATGATAGACGATGATGAATGTGGAGCAGTTGGTGGAATTAGAATTGGCAGGGGAAATCGAAGTACTCTGAGTAAACCTGCCCCAGTTCCACTTTGTCCACCACAAATCCCACATGATCTGACCTGGGCCCGAACCCTGGCCGCCGCGGTGGGAAGTCGGCGAATAACCGCCTGAGCTATGGCATGGCCATATACAGTCTTTACTCCCCAAAGGAACTAACTGTATTTGTAATTTGAACATATGAAAATTAGGAGACAATCATTAATAACTTAAAGAGATGATTTTCTTTGTAACGATTCTACGTCACGAAGACACATTTGACACTGAAAACTTCCAGAGAGTTTCCTTCTCATTCTTTAGTTTATGACTATCTCCTCCAGCATTTTGTAGTTCACAAATATTTTATCCACAATTACAGGTTCTCTTCATTTCGTACGTTGTTCATTTTTCATTCATCAAATATTTTCGTAAAAAGTGATCTTTCCATTGCGATTATTTTCCACGGAACTCGTTTGTATTACTGACGTAGCGGAATGATAATGACCCATAATACTGACAAGGAGAGACCGAACAGTGACTACTACAGAAATATCGAGCAGGCATTTTGTGATGAACAAAAGAAAAATGGATTGTGGCCAAATATAACGATTGCCATGACAACAATAGCATTGATGTGTACATAAGAACAGTCAGCTACAGAACGAAAAACCGAGACAACAGTGACATTGATACGTGCCTGAAGGCAAAGCAATTACAAAATGAAAGAATAACCGCGACAAGAATAATATTCATACGTACCAAAGAGCAATTACCTATAAAACCAAGTAATACTCAAAAAAATATTGATATTTACCAAGAAAAATTGGCTACAAAAGTAAATAATTTTCGCAACAAAAATATCATGTATGTGTACCTAAGAACAATCTGCTACAGAACAAATTTACTGCCGCTGCAACACTGACATCGACATGTGCCTATTATAAGGGTAATAATCCGCAAAATCAAATTATACACTATATTCAGATCGAGAGAAAGACAAGAATATAACCGAATTCCTTTATCTTCAAAATATAATCCAAAGTGACTCAAAAGTCACTTAACATAAGACATTTTCTCGTATTACCGGTAATGTTCATATTTAAAAGAGCAAGTAAATTTTTAGAACGGTGTCACAGCATTGTGATTTGTTAATTGCATATGAAAGGCCTTGTCTCCAACGATTTTTGTAGGTTCAGTAAACACTGAAGACATTTCTAATGTATTTTGGTTCACATTTTCCTAACAAGTTAACTGACTACTCGTATTATGCCATTCTGTTTATTAATTGGTTGGCCAATATAATACATTCTCAGGATTTACTGTATCGGTGGTGTATTGATACTAACATTAAGAGCCACGAAACCTACCGCAGAGAAAAACAGTAAACGAGATGACATTAGCCTGTACGTTAAAGCAAGCAGTACACATAGTTATCGCTGCGTTATAAGAGGTCAGGAGGTTGGGACGTGAGAGAGAATGACATACGCCACCTAAAGTATGCCTATAAACTCCTGCAATGTTTGTTGTTTAGACACAACGGTTGATTCGCCGTGCTGTTACGACAACTTCTCCGACAACACTGTATGGCGTGCAGCATAGATACAGGCGTTTCGTCCACCTATGACGAATCTGCCAATGACAGATTCTGTCTTCTATCAGTCTCTTTTAGCATGTCTTGATTCGCGCAATTAAATAGTTAATTAATTCAGTGTGTACATAAAGACTGAACTGCTCAATAGAAATATATTACAATTTTTTCCCGAAAATTACGTAAAAATGGTGGAAGGTAGAGAAAATTTTGAGCCAACCATCGCTAAAGCATGTAGTTCAGGTTGCTTCGGTTTCATTTATAAAGGCCAGTGAATTGCCTGACGCACACTTTTGTTGCTGACTAAATCAAAGTGCGTCCACAACTGGTTAAACAAGCTGACGCTTGTGTATAACTCCAGCCTCTTCCTGCACTGTGAATGTTTTTTTTCCTAGTATTTCAATTGAAGGGCACGCAGTAGCGCAGTTGGCTGAGGTATTATGCTACAAGACGACGGTCGCGGGTTCGATTCCCGAAGTGTTCATTGGAGTTTTCAACAGACCCAATGCTTCCAGCTGCACTATGACCTTGGGGTCGACTCAGCCTCTAACAGAAATGAGTACCAGAAATCTTCCTGGGAGTAAAGGGCGACCGACGCGTAAGGCTGAAAAACTCATCGCCACCAGTGAGCTGATTGTCTAGAAAATGTGTGTGTATCGACGTCCCACAATTCTATGGGCCTCCACGGCCTATTACAGGGATAGCGGGTTTTTTTTTACAATAAATTACAGTCCTGTTAAGGAAAACAGCAACAATTTTTTTTCTCCAGATTGGAGAAGTGCACTATGAAGGTTAGTCAAAAAGTTCCCGGAATGGTGGTATAGCACTCTAATGGTAGGACATACGGGAACGCTTACCTAATCACCTTCAAAGTATGACCCATGCGCGCACACACTTGCTCCATCCATCCTTCCATTGTTGGAAGCAGCGGTGGAAGGCTTCTTTTGGAATCTTCCAGGGCTCAGCCTTCGCATTCGTATAACTCAGTAGTTCATTCGCTACACCTTCACTTGGGTTCGGTGGAAAGAAGGTTCAATTGCGGTTGCAAGCTATAGGACATTTCGTGGATATAACGGTAGTTTTAAAATACTACTGGACAAAACGCCGATCAGAAGAAAGTGCTATAAACTGAAAATTTGCCGAATTAAAATACACAGAGAATAAAATTGATAACAAAACTTCTGACTGCACAAAACGGAATAGAGAAAATTTTAAATCACATAACGTCTGAGAGCCAATCATAATCACGGTGTCATCTGAAAGGAGTTTTTAATAAAGCAGTATTCATGTGCCTGTGAAACTTTCGCGTTTTGCAACTGATAAAGTGAATACCTATTAATTTTGTAGCCGGAATTTTATAACAAAATGAAGCTTTGGGCATTTATTTCTTTTCCAGAAGGACAACAGTTTCAATGAATCCTCTGCGCTTGGATGTGAACGCTGCAGGGGTGTAATGACAATGATTCTACTTCATTAAAATCCGAGAAGATATATGTGACAGCGCTGCAACAACGAATATTATGCTACACAGACAGGGCATAGTAAACAAGGTGGAATGAACACATATGAACAAACAAGTGGCAAAAATATGTCCTTTGTTAACAGATTCTGGAAGAATTGTAGGTTATTCTTCACTCAGTAGCAAGGACAGGTTGAAGTATTCATGGAAACGGAGGCACGCCAGATATAATTTTCTTAATGAGCGTCGCGGTGTAGAAACCATTAATTCTACGCCGCATATACGGGGTTCGAATTTCATTCCATTCAAGGAAATTCCAGAATAGTGACATTAAGAAGAGCACGCCCGCTATACAACTAACGCAAATGCTACAGGGTTGATATAAAAAGGCAAGACTTAGCCACGTTTATTTTAATTCATAGCTAGGCAGTACAGTGGTGACAGTAACAGATCGGCATAGATGATAATCATGATGATAACAGTGATGATGATGATATGACGATATGATGATTATCAAGAGAAAACAGTGGAAACTTCTGGCATCATCACTACTGTAAATTATACTTCGTTATCGTTGCCATGAATCATCTTAGAGATTACTTTAATGAGCAAGAAGTGTGTGTAATGCGGTAAAGATTGTGATGGTAACACGTACAAGACACCGAACAAAAATACTGTTAAGAACGCCGACGGTTAGCAATGCTCATACTCTGTTAAAGCCATAAAAATTGAGAAGATATGTTAGCAAATTGCACGGACAGAGAACGCCAACCGAGAGCAGCACCATAAAGTGACAACACACAGAAAACTTTACTGATAATGCTATAACCACATGATTTATAGGGCATTTTCAGTATAGTGTGACATACAGGAATTATCTGTGTTGGGTGGTCTAACAAGGACTTGTGATCAATTATATCTATATCCAATACATGTCTGTTCCTTATGAGACACGCACGACCATATTTCTAGAGTCTCTATTTCCTCATCTCGAATTTTATAAATATATTAACATAAATTTGTGTCACAAGAGATCCTTCGTCAGTTTTGAACGTCTGTGCCGTATCACGGGGTTTCTTACGCATAAATATTAACAAACTTTACAGACTGCATCATGATGTGAATATAATATTTAATTGCTTACACCACGATCGTCGACACAACAAGTAATATGGGAATATCTTCAACAATAGGTGTTGGTATATATCTTATATGTTTAATACAAACATAACTGTATTACATGTTTCGACCATATAATTAGGTCATCATCAGACACTCATGAACATAACTCAAGTGATTACAATTTGTTACAATAGAGAACCCTATTCTTGTAAATGATGGCTGCGTTGCTAGCGAATATATATTTATATATGACGTATGTATCTACTTTTTTTTTTCCTTTACTTGGCTCTACAGCCCCAGTGGGCCTAGGCCTACCTCCATGAACTTCTCCGTTCACTTCGGTTTTTATATATCTTACACATACGGTAGGACTCCTTGGGCGAGTGATCAGCTCGTCGCAAGGCCTCTACCTGTAGACAAACACAGAAAAACGCACACAAACATCCATGCCGAGTGGGATTCGAACCCACGATCCCGACTTCCGAGCGAGCGAAGACAGTGCATGCCTTAGACCGCTCGGCTACCGTGACCGGCACAATTTAATATACAGTTCATATTATGGTACGATTAAAAAAAAGACAGATAAACTGAAAATGTGAAAATAGAAATATTAAAAATATAAATGGCACAAAATTAATTGTATATTTTATTTAAAACACAGGTTATATGCTGTGCTTGGTCACGTACAATCTTTAAGAGTTTCAACGTTATTATCTGAGTATCGGTACAGAAAATTATTCCAGCGTATTACGTGCATATTTTAAATCAGTTCTAAGTCTCGTTTAAATACAATGCTAATTTTACAATTAATATTTAGATGTGCACCATAATTCCTTAGGTCTGTTCTATAGTGCAAGACAATGGCGAGGCAGGTACATTTCCTGATATAAACGCAATGTCGAGATGAAAAGCGTTGCAAGTGAGCGTAAGAAGTGGAAGTAGATTGTTCCCTTAATATGCTGCAAATAAATGGAGCAAAGACGTAGGAAGGAAAGTCGGTATATTTATATCACATCAGTAATTACATGTATTTCTATTTTTAAATTTGTCTGGAGTACAATAATCTCTTACAAAATTTCTTGGCCGCGCCATAGCTCAAGCGGTTTGTCGCTGGCTTCCCACTGCGGTGGCCCGGGTTCGATCCCGGGTCTGGTCAAGTGGGATTTCTGGTGGACGTGGCTCTGGGGCGGGGTTTCTCCGAGTACTTCGGTTTCCCCTGCCAATCTTCATTCCACCAAATTCCCCATCATCATAATCACCCGGGGCAGGTACAATAGGCCAATCAGCGGTCGCCGTGCCGAGTGGATCCAGCTGGACTCCACGCCCCACTAAGCGAATTAATTACTGAATCACGTGCTGATTTAACGATGTTTTCTTCTGCATTAGTTATATAACGTCTAAAGAAATACAATTTGATGATTACAAACAATACTGAAATCTTTTTCTTCTGGGTTACGACAGCGCATAATTTTGTGAGAGGATAAGGACGTTTCGGACAAACATACTGTTCCATCTTCAATCTTGAATTTGTAGGTTCAGCATAATCTTTGTTTGATAATCAGATCACGAGAGAAGTGACCACTGGATTCAAGGAAACGGATTAAATTAAGGAATGCAGTCTAAGCAAACAGGAAGCAGTAGACAAAAATCGGTCTTTGCAAGAAGCACTCTGATTTGCCGCTGCAGGTGGCAAATGGAATAGGGAGGAGGAATGGACCTATCCAGAGTTCCACTACTCTTTGAACAAGCAGAGTTGAATTTTGTGAAAGTAAAGGATAAAGTTGTCCCTGTGCCTAACTAACTAAGCACCCCTCCATGAAGGCGTATGGAGGAGGAGATGTATAGATCCAAATTCTCTTTACTTCGGCAATAGTTGGAGCAGAGTGGTCAGCTTCATTCCCAGGCCGCTTTACCTCCAGGCAAAGAGCCCCCCGTACCTATTGGATAGGAGGTTGTGTGAACCACAGGTCCGGTCTGGATGACGTGGAGAAGAGTAAATTCTTGACCCCACCGGACTCGAACTCCGACCCCTCGACCGTCCAGCCAGTGTCCAGTCGCTATACAGACTACTTTGACAAGAAAAAGCCCTTTCATGGACCGTCATGTGTTAATATCACAGAAGGGTCCAAAACAAAGACCGGTCTTTCCTCTCGTCACAGATGATGCACCAAGACGACAAAAACTGCAAGTGTCCGAACGGACTGGAAAATCTTGTCATGGCCCCCAAGATGGACTGACTGATCATCAAGTGCAAAGTAATCGCTGTGGAAACCTCAGACTTAAATATGAGGAGTATTTTGGCCAAGATCTTGGACTGACTTCATTTACCATAATTTGGGCTTGCTACTCCACAGCATCGATATCATCATTGGTTCTTTGTCTGGTGAGCGTAACCCCTGTTTCAATCAAAAGTTCAAAGTTTTGGAAAAACTAGTATAAAACAAACTTCTCTACCGCAGAACAGAGTAAGAATACGCCCAATTGCATGTTTAATATTTAATTTGTTTGGAAGAAGAAGTATCTGGAGCTTCCTTCAAAGCGCTATCCTTAATTAAAATAATGAAGAAAAACTGCGAAATTTGTTCTTCGGAATGTCTAGCAAACACGTTCTATCTAGAATCCAAAGCTTCGTGACGGAGGTGTCTGATGATCTGAGTCTGAGTGCAACTGTCGGTTCGTATCCCAGATATGCCGAGTTTGAAATTCGAGTAGTAATCCGGCTGTCGTCAGGCTTTTCGTTATTTCTGCAGCATTCGAAAATTTGAAAACTGTTACTTACGCCGATTGGGACACGCGGTAGCGTAGTTGGTTAGGGAACTATGCTACAGGCCGGGAGGTCGCGGGTTCCAGTCCTAATGAGGTGGACTTTTTTCAACTTACATAATCCTTCCAGCCACATTATGGCCCTGTGTTCGATTCATCCTCTAACATAAATGAGTACCAGGAATATTCCTGGGGTGATAAAGGGCGGCCGGCGTGTAAGACTGACAACCTCACCACCATCTGTGAGCCAATTGTCTAGAAAATGTGTGAGCTCCGACGTCTCGCAACCCTATGGGCCTTGAAAGTCTGTTACACGGATAACTTTACATTTTACCTTTTTTATTTACATCGTTTTTCGAAAGAAAATTTTAATCATTTCTCCTTAGCACTTATGAAACCGTAGCATACCTCAGCAGTTTCGCTTGACTTTGGAATACATTTTTATTTTTAGTCATGAAAGGTCTGGTTGAATCGGACTGTGCCTGACTTTCCACATAGGCATCATTTTGTATATAGGAATACCGACCAAGCAGGACTTAAGATTAATGCTTCCTTGACCAAGATGCATTTAAGTTTGACACATAGGCATAAACGTGTCTACACAAGCATCGCAACACACAGACAAGCAACATCAACAACCGACAGACAACACACGTCAACAACATCCCGAAGAAAAAAGACTGGGCCAAGCGGGAAAGAATTCTAGGAATTTTAAGAATTCTTACTTCAAATAACGAAACATAATTTTTACAGAATTAACGACGAATTAAATAAGAAAGCTACCGTGGTGTGTGGAAAACTTTTAGTGAACCGACACTCTCGGCAATTTTAACTATTGTAATTATTTTAATTAACTGGAACGTGGCTATTTTTAACAAAGTGAAGTTTTGTGTGTTGGTGATTTCTTTTTCTACTATAAATGCCTCTGATGATGGCTCCGTGGTGAGCCGAAACATGTAAGGCAGGTGGCGACGAGGTGGAAAACTTATAAAAGTATCACATTTGACGGAAGGAACTTAATTGTTAATTTGTTAGTGTGACGGACCAGAATGAAAGACCTTAAACGTGTCTATGGAGTTTGTTGCCTTCATCTTCACGGCAGAAGAGTCACTGTTGAGAGTGACGTGACAACTTCAAGTATCAAGGAGGTCCCAGTTTTAAAGGCACAGGCGTGTACATTAATTCCCAGGACTGTAATGCCATCGTAATTCGCCCTCAGGTTTTCGCTGATCAATCCAGAAAATAGAATTACTCCGGCTGCGACAGAGCCTTGCCGATTGCTCCTGTGAGAGGACGAGATCCACCCCGCTAATGCACGTTTTAAGAGGCTTAATTTAGACTGATGTTTCTAAAGCTTTTGTGATTGTGTTTCATTCACCCAGAGAAAACTTTGACAGACGTCTAATATTTGTGGCGTCTAGAGCTTAGGGATAATGGAATGAAGCAGAATTACAGTGCAAGGGAGGCGTTACCGAAGACCTCGCATAATTCAAGATAAGTTTTCTCATAGGAATATACATATTAGCATTATTTAAAAATTTAAAGTGACACTTTATTAATATTTTTATATCATTATTTCAAATTCGCATATTTCAGATTCACATAAAGTGCGACAGCACTGTGCTTGAAATACAGAAACAGTTTGAGCCTATTTTTATTTCCAGCTGGATCGCTATTACACAGTGGCCGCCATGTTAGTGAACATCCGTGTATCTCGACCGTTATGATAAAATGTACGTAAACAGACCCTGTTAAATATTTTGCATATCAATCTCTGAATAATGATCTGGCTCACGTTCTGTAATGATCAATTTAGGTTATCTCTTATCCGCATAATTTCGGAACAATTTTGATTTTTCAAACATTCCTCAAAGCTGGCTTGCGTGGATAAAAACATAACTGAAGTAGTGACGTGTAGACGTGTAGACGTGTAGACGTGTAGACGTGTACACATATGTGGAGTAGACACAAATAACTGACATGGGTCTTCCAGTCCCATTCCTAAAGCTCTAATATGTATTGCCTAGAGGGTAATGTAAGCACGGAACTTTACTTGCCCCTGATATTTCACGTGTTTCTAATAATCGATTTCCCCATCAAAAAAAAAAATAAGTTTTTAGGGTCTCCAAATATGGAAACGCCGTCTATAAAGAATGTGCTTTGAGAGTTGAAAATATTGTTAAATTAATTTTCCATTTGGTGAGCCAGGCTGATCACAGCCCATAGCATAGCTAAAGTGGTTAGTCGCTGGGTTCCCACCGCGGTGGCCCGGGTTCGATCCCGGGTCTGGTCAAGTGGGATTTGTGGTGGACAAAGTGGCGCTGGGGCAGGTTTTTTCCGAGTATTTCGGTTTCCCCTGCCAATCTTCATTCCACCAATTGCTCCACAATCACCCTCACCTATCATACAATAGGCCAGAAGTGGCCGCAGTACAAGGGACTTAGTCCCACCTCACGTGCAATAAAAGAAAATAATAGGTCCGTGTAAAGGCTATATGACGAGACCTAATTTGAGTTCCGCTGCAAAAAAAAGATCTCTGGTCATGAGCCGCACCGCAAGGGGTTTGGCGTCAAGACGAACTGAAGAGCAGTAACCCTCCAGTCGTGAAATAAGTCTACTTTGACTCTGATTTTCGAGTAATTGATTTTCTCTGATTTCTTCTGGTATTACTTTAGGTTTATTTTGTTTAAAACTACTTACTAACATTATATTCTTTGAAATCGCTGATGTTCATATTTTACTAGCTAACTCCATAGAGTCCAGTTCTTAAGAAGCCAATTCACTCAGCTACTCAATAATTTCTCAACGTTTTATTGAACCTGAAGATATGAAACTGTGTTCACAAGAGCTCTCCAATGGCCCCTATCCTGAAAGAGCTCAATCCAGCCAATAGCACCTCATCCTATCTCACTAACATATATTTGTTATCCACTTATCTACGTCTAGGTCTTCCTAATGGTTTTCTTCCATCTGGCTTTTCCACAAAAAAACCTATATGCAATATTCTTCGGGCCCATTCGTGCTACATTCCTTGCCAATCTTATTCTTCCTGGATTGTTCATTCTCATAGCACTTGGCGAAAAGTACAAGTTATGAAGCTCCTCATTATGCAGTTTCCTCCAACTTCCTATCACCTCATCCCTCTTAGAGCATTTTGCTAGCTAACTGTAGTAGAGTATAATTTTCTTTTATTTTCTGGTTCTTTCTTTTATTCGCCGTACATTCTCGCACCTAACTCTTTATCTATAATACACGACATTCGCTTTATCATTTCATCTTTAGCCGGAGGAAGTTTCTTATTATTTCAATGAAAACGTACAGCGTACAATGATGCAAGCATAAAACATTACTCCATTATTCATTTCCTTGTTTTGATTTGTCCTGCGCTGAAAACGTTGGTTCTTAATATTCTTCTGTATGAAGCTCCATTCACGGCATGTTCAATTCATTTCTCTCGTCATTAATCAATAAAAGGGACAAGGATTTTATCATTTCAATGAAAAGTGACAACTCAAAGCATTAATACAACTGTGGTCGCCTTTTTAAAATGTATGTATTACTTTCGTAGCTCTGAAACTATTTAAGGCGCTGATTGCGTTCCGAAAGCAATATAGATCTTACTTGATCTAGGCGAAAATATGTCATGGTCATTCCGACGTTGAAGTTTGATTTATTTTTTTCACAGTACCAAAACAATTTCATAAATTCTAATGTAAGCTCAGGAGTATGGAAATGTCTCTTATTTAAAACTAAATAAGCGAGACCAAAACATGAGACTGATATATTAAATAATGGAATGTGTTTTATGTTCCAAATTTAATGCAGGTTACTTTCCGTGTAACAGTAATGTATCAAATAATATTTATCTCAACACAATAATTGTGAAAAGACAACTTTTAATACGAAATAAGGACAGCCTAATCTCCTGCCCATTAGCTATAGACTCATAACTGAAATCATAAAGGAAGAAATTATGTTTAAATCGAGATGTGCTTCAATATTTGTTCGTGTCAACATTAAAAAGTAAACACAAAAATACAAATTTAGAAGGTCAATTCCGTTACTGGATAGCGAGCAACGTATCTTATTCTCGTAGAGGTATGATTACAATCGATAGTTACAACTTCAAAATATGAAATGCCTCCAAATGTACAATTTCGGATAAAGTTACGAGAGATTGATAGAATAATCATGTAGTCACGGATCAGTATTTAACTGTTCAAGCTTAAGCAAAATTCACTGCTATAGTAAGAAAGTAAACTATATTGTGTTGCTTCCATAGATCTATCCAGAAGAGTCTACGTATCGAGCAAATTATATCTTAACTCTATTTTACGTAATGAAAAAGGTACAGTGGTCTTACTGCTAAGACATAATTTTTAAGTCTATTAAACTTACTTAGTATAATCTAAGTTTTATGTTTGCCCTCTGAGAATTAAGCAGAACTACTTGATTGCTTACAAGAAAAATTTTGTTAGTTACATTCAACTCGTCGGTCCACATTCAAGAGAGCTTTTGTGGCGTGTTTCTCATTCATTCCCCTCACATTACGCTCAACCTCTCACTAAAAATCTCTCATACATTTTAACAATATATTTTTCGGAACGACTATGAGCTAGCCATTTCGAATTCTGACAAAGATATGTTGGCAAAAATTAAATCATGCTTTCTTCATGTCCTTTAAAATAAACCTCATTCCGAATTATCTAACTGTTGCATGTTGTACTTCCTGTCTTTCTAGAAGGCTGTGCGTAGAGGCACTGCACTAAGATTCTAACTTAGTAAATTATACACTACAATAGGCCAATTGATTAGGCCACAGAATGAAGAGAGATAATGACATAAGGTTAATTTAAAATTAGTGCAGCGTACAACACATATTGTAAAAAACCACTGTGTTCACATTCTATAAGTGAGCATTCATTACATATTCATTTTCTCTGAGATAAAATATTAAACATTGCAATAACTAAAGATAATACAAAGAAATTTTAATTTTTTACCATAAAATTAAAGTAAGGGTGAGAACATAAGGTTCTTAGTATTTAGACGCATCGCTTGACTGTACAGCCAAATAAAATCAAGTGCTGATATCGTACCGGATATGTGGCCGTAAGAGTTTCCTAAAACTTTTCAAGTCACCGTATCTTCAAGGATTCTGATAATATTGCCAACCAACGTTATTTAAAATAAGTGACTTCGCGCTGTATTGATTTATTAGTTCTGTATATAAATATGAAATCTAGCAATCTAATCAAACAAATCTCCAATTATGATTAAAGTGAGATTATCATATAATTTTAAGAATCTGAAATTCAAATTGTCATAAAAATACATTATGACTGAAACAACGTGTCAGAAAACCAGAGAGATGACAAAATACCTCAAAATGAACCCTACAAAGATTTAGTTCCTTTTAAATGATACATGATGTATATAAAAATTCAGCCCGTACCTGAGCGGAAACATATATCGTTGCTACAAAGGCCAACCGGATAATGTTGCCTATGGAAACAATAACTTGTTTTTGTGAGAACCATACGAAACACCCAGAAAAACTCTATGTGGAAATGTAGAGTTTAGTACGTTGAAGCAGTTGGTACACATAAGAAGCACTGTGCTCAGAAGGTCAGTTGGTGTTAAGAAGTTTGAATGTGTTCCTTGTGGAAGTCTATTATTTGTATCTCCTTGCACATCATTCCCGTTTTCACTATAAGCAAGTACCTCTGTGTTCATTTTGGTGTGAGCCCGTCAGATGTTTCAGATACGTGAGAATTATTTCGAGGCTTGTCACGAAACACAGCGATCTGCTGTCTCACACAACGTCAAAACACTGAGGACAGGAGCCTCCTCATTTTGTGTCGCAATGCTGGGAACAAATATTTCGTTGCGATAAAATGAGAGGTTGAACAGATACACATTTCAGTAACATGAATTCCCACTTCAGTGTTGGCTGTTGTGGTTGCCTTGTCACATGCTTGGTTGAAAATCATGACAAACCTCTGCTTGGTGATTGTAAGATTCGTGCTACGGTTATAAAGCAACAGGGGCGCGCTCAGTTCTGTAAAGTTCTGATCCTATGACGGATTTATTCATGGTTTGGAAATGATAGGTAGACAGAACTGTGCAGTGACATGGCGTTTAGTAGCGTCCATTATGGCGCGACCCAGGTGTGACAGACACTAACAGGCTGGAACCGATAGCCTTAGAGCGGGCGACTGAAACGTGGACGCCAGTTTACAAAGGCTTCTGTGGTCATACTGACGTTATTGGTCTAGATCCAAGTGGTAATGTATCAAGCCAATTTCCTTTAATTCTCACTGGCGGTATGGCTGATCTAAGTTTCCTTTTAGTATTTGCCCCTCTTCTATATCAAATAAAGGTTTCAGTACTCTCTGAAGTCTCGCAATATTGCAAGATTAATTATCTCACTTTCATTTAGGGTTATATGGTCAAGCTATGGCTTTATAAGCCTCAGCTATCACGTTACTTCTTGAGGTAGTGGAGGGGCTTGATTGGTCAAATGACCCTGAGAGCTATGCCGGCGGTAGCATAGTTACTGGTAGGGCCACCCATGCCGGACAGGTCGAAGAGGATGACACAGACTAAAAGAGATACCCTAGTCCTCCAGGTTGGGGTTGGGCGGGAGGCTGACGACCTCTCAACGTAAAGTAATACAAATGTCTCGAAACCTGGAATCATGCCTCGGAAACCTCAACAGAATGGAAGATGATAATTGGCAAAGAATATGGACTACTCTCTAGGTACATGGAATGTGAAAACCCTCATTAAATCGGGTGCCATGAAATCGGTACTAGAACAGACAGATAAGTACAATATGAAAATCACAGCCATACAGGAAATTAGATGACTGGGTAAAGGAATCATGGACTTAAAGAGACATACTATATGTTACAGTGGTAAAGCAGAAGGCAATAAGGAATATGGTGTAGCCTTTGTAATAGAACGAGAATTTAAAAGCGCAATAATAGACTTTAAAACCAACAGGTGAAAGAATTTGCACTTTGTGAATTAGAACGATTTTTTTTTCAATATAACACTGATGAACGTGCACGCACCTACAGAAGAAAAAAAAGAGGAGGTCAAAGACTATTTCTATTAACAAATGGAAGAGACATGTCATTCAGTACCAAGTAATGACATAAAGGTTATTTTGGGGGATCTTAATGCCAAAATAGGTAAAGAGAAGGAATACAGACGAGTAACTGGATCAGAAAGTTTACATGATACAACCAACCATAATGGAATAAAATTAATAGATTTTGCAGAAAGTAAGAACTTGATCGTCAGCTCTACATACTTCCCGCACAAAAATATACATAAAAGGACATGGGCAGCACCGGATGGGGTAACCTTCAGTCAAATAGATCATGTCCTCATAGAGAAGCGATTTGCGACGAATATCCTGGACGTAAGAACATTAAGAGGGGCCAACTGTGATAGTGATCATTACTTAGTACAGGTTAAATACAGATGTAAAATGAGTTGTCAAAGATCTAAGCAGTATGAGAAATGTAAGAAACTTAATATTGACAAGATTATGGAGAGTGATAAGAGAGAAGCACTTCAAAATAAAATTAAAGAAATTAATGACAGTAGAGCATATAAAGAAGTAACGGCAGAAGGGATATGGGTAGATTTTAAAACCGCAACAATTACAGAAGCCAAGAGGACTCTGGGATATCAAGGGAAATAGGATAATAGAGAATGGTTCGACGAGAAATGTAGGGAGAGTATAAACCTCAAGAATAAGAAATATATGGAATATATGGAAAGACCAACAAGAGCAAGAAATGAGGAGTATAAAGAAGCAAGAAGGAAAGCAGACAAGATTTGCAGGAGAAAGAAACGGGCCTTTCCAAATGAGCAATTACTGCAAATGGAAGAAGACTTCAAAAATAACAAAACAAAAAATGCCTTTGGTCGAATCAAATATATGAAAGAAGGTTTCAAACCAAAAACAGAATTTATCCGAGACAAAAAAGGGCTTCTAATATATAATAAAACAGAGATTATGACTACATGGAAAGAATATTTTGAACAATTATTAAATAAAAATCAAAATATGGAAGATAACGAGGACAATGAAGAAGAAAATACAGACGATGGAGAAGGGGAAGAGATAATAGAGTACCCAACAAAGGAAGAAGTGGAAGGAAGAAGCATTAAAGGAACAAAAACCAAATAAAGCACCATGAGGAGATAACATACCAGCAGAATTATTTAAGGTAGGAGGACAAGAAGGAATAATAGCACTCCACAGATTTATAAATAAAGCGTGGGAAGAAGAAAAGTTACCAGGAGATCGGAGAAAGAGCATTATATGTCCCATATTTAAAAAGGGGGGATAAATTAATATGTAGTAACTATAGAGGTATATCATTACTACCGACAGCATATAAAATTTTAACAAGGATACTAAAAAAGAGATTGGATCCATATATAGGGAAAATAATAGGAGAATATCAATCAGGATTTCGATCCAATTGGTCAACAATAGACAATTTATTCACCCTGAGACAAATAACGGAGAAATACTGGGAATTTAATATAGATATTTACCTGTGCTTCATAGATTTTAAACAAGCATATGCTACAATATTAAGGAAGAAATTAAGGATGATTATGTCCACTTTTGGTATTCCAACAAAACTAAGTAGAATAATTAACTTAACCATGACAGAAACAATCAATCAAGTTAAAATTCAGAACCAGTTAACGGAATGCTTTGAGACAAATCAAGGATTAAAAAAGGGAGATAGTTTGGCACCATCACTATTTAGTTTGGTACTGGAATATAAAGTGAGGAAGTGCNAGTTTTTAGATCAAAGGATATACACCGAGCGATTAAAACAAAAATATATAAAACAATGATAAGACCGGTGCTTTATTATGGATGTGAGGGTTGGACGCTAAACAAGAAAGAGGAATCAGTCATCAATTCATTCCAGAGGAAAATCCTAAGACGAATTTATGGACCAATAAAAGAGAATGGGCTATGGACAATAAGATATAATAAAGAGTTATACAAATTATATAAGGAGCCAGAGATATCAGTGACGATAAAGCTTAAAAGATTGCAACGGGCTGGGCATGTACAGGGAATGGCTAAGGAGCGTATCCCAAAGAAAATATTATACAGTACAACAGGCGGCAGGAGACATGCTGGGAAACCAAGAACTAGATGGATTGATGCGGTGGAAGAAGATGCGTAGAAGTTAATGGGTGTAAGGAACTGGAAGAGAGCAGCGCAGGATAGAGAGGAATGGAGGGGCTTGATAAGGGAGGCCAAGGCCCGACATCGGGCTGTTGCGCCACAGAAGAAGAAGATCACGTTATTTCTGTACAGGTTTTAAATTGCATAAAAATAATGTACAACAATTGCTCATATAAAAAGATAAAGGGTTAAGTTTTCCCTGTGCTTAACTTAAGCACCACGCCATGGATGCGTATGGAGGAGTGGATGTATGGATCCACATTTTCTTGACCTCGGCATTTTCTGAAACTGAGTGGTTAGCTTCACGTCGCTGCCGCTTTCCCCCCGGGGAAAAAGCTCCGGTACCCATTGGATGGGAGACTGGGTTGGCCCCAGAGCTGGTCTGGACGATGAGAAATTCCTTGACCCTGCCGGGACTCGCAACTCCGACCCCTCGGTCGTCTAGCCCGCAGGCCCGTAACTGCGCTACTCCGGCTCATATAAACACAGAAAATAGAAAACTGGTCTTTTCAGTGGTAGTAGGTAATTTAAAATTTGAATACTGAAATTACCATAATCAACTGATACGTGTATTTATGAATACAAAATTATATTTGCCAGATTCACGCTGGTCATTTTTCATTGTGATGACATTTTGATTACTCAGACGTGTTCAACTGTCATTTCTTTTCACAAACATAAGTAATGCAGTCTCGCTGAGCTGCAGTTTACGTTACCCCTCGTCAGAATTTTCATATCAGCTGACAAAGGTTTTACGGCCGTCATTACTGCCATTGGCTCTATTTGTCTGAGACACCGCTTTTCTGCAACATTGTGCACATTGTTATGACTAAAATATTAAAAAATTCTGAGATCCTTGAATATGAATCCCGTATTCCTCAAGAAATTTCTGAACATTCAAGAAGTCTGCTCCTGAAAAAAAGTTGTAAGAATGCATATTTCTCTTTCCTGTTATGGATGGCCATTTTATTCGTACATTTATAAGGCCGGCTGCAATAAATATCACATATGCAGTAAGCAGATATTACAAAAAAAATGACTTTAAATTACCGCCAAACTAAAAGCATCACATAACGGGAAAGAGCACCTTTCAGTCGCTCTATGTAACTACGACTACCTGAAAGAACTGCATGAGCGGAATTTTCGAAATATCTGTAACTACAGTATCTAGCCGATTTCATGTTTTAAGATCACTTAATGTAGAAAGTAATCAACTGATATGTTTTATAAAATAAACAACCATTGGGAAAATTAAGGAAACTGAATAATAATAAACTGATTAGCATTTCAGTAATATCTTTTCCGTCGAAGAAACATCTTTTCACTTGCATTTCCTCCAAATCTCATGAAATTCGATGCTAGAGAGCACAAAGATACTTTATTAAAAAATATAAATTCCATCATACTGTCTATATATACATAAACTGTCACTTGATCAAGCGACTATAGACTGTGTTTGGATCGGTAATTGATTTTACTGATCACTTACAGATCGTAAGTACAAGAAACTACAGCGCTATCGCTAATTCACACACTCCACAGTTTACTACATTACGCATTAAACCTTCTCAGTCCGTGCTTTCACTAATGGATAGTAACTGATTCCATCGCCGTGGATCCCACAGCATCCATGTTCAGTGGCATCTGTCCTCGCTGGCTGCCGCCTATCTCACAACTAACTAATTCAGAGTTAGGCTCAGATTTAACTTACGACTGGTGGTTTAGCGCCAATCGGTTCGTCTTTGCTCCAAGTCCCCTGACGCTCACGACCAAAGGCTTTTCTTTCTTTTTTCAACTGAGCCCTTGCGGTCATAGTCCTTATGTAACATCCTCTATGCCCGGAGGATAGGTTCGTTTCTCATGAATAAGCTTCGCCGTTGTCAAGTTAATGTATCGCACATATATCTTGTTATTGAAAATTGTTTCCTTTGCACTATATACAAGTCCTTTGTCAGTCCAGGCTTTGCAAGCAGTTTATGCTGAGCAATGTTTTCTACTCGGAAGGCTCAGAAGTAGAGACTTCCGGCCCGGCATCCTCTCCTGTTTCATACCCTCCCCTCCCCCGGAGGCATCCGTGCCGTGACTTGTTTACCGTTATCCCATCATCCGTTTTACCGCGTGATTTCCCTTTCCTTCAACGTTTAGAAAGCACCTCCTTCGGTGAGGGGCTCTTCAAATTGTGTTTGGATTCTTCGCTCAGGTGGTTGAGGGCAAGGGACCTCCTTTTTGCAACAGTAATGCAAGTTCTTCGTTGGGGAGGTTTTCTCTTTGGTTAGATATTAGTATGTGTTTGGGCTTGGTACAGCTCCATCTAGTGTTACTGCATGACCAGGTAATGAGGTGATATTGCGATCTTGGTTTGTCTCACAAAGTTATGTGGATTTTTCCGAGTTTTACTCTGAGGTAGGCAGAGGCTCCGAGTGATTACGTTATTTCGTTTTCTGTACCGACCAAGGTGGTCGAGGTCATAGTTTTGCAGCTGTTGCAAATGCTAATTCATGATCAGAATCACCATTATATATTTGTTATTGTTATTGTTGTGTCAGGAATTTATGTTTAATTGTTGTTATATATGTGTTGTTTTAGATTCCGAATTCTCTTGGCAAAGGTTTAAGTCTGGACACCCCATTCCTTCGGGGAAGCACCGTGAACACCGCACTGGCACCGGGGATAAATGCAGCTACTGTCCCCAAGTAATGAGTAGACAGATGAAGGATGGGAGGAGCTGTAAATGCCTATTTTACTTATCTTACACTGTAAAGGCAGCTTAGTTACTTGAACGACCGTAAGTTTGACGGCCGCCATGTTTAAGCCTCTTATATTTTGTGGTATCTGGCTTCGCCTTGTCCCATGCTGCAAACATGCACAGTCTCATGATTTTTTATGACTTTTGCTTGTTGCCTGCACAATTTTGTTAAAGTATAACCGTATACATCCGGAAGGTTGAGAGCCCTGTGCACCTTGAAACATTTCTAATATTGCGGAGAACTTTGTTTTGCTGGACCTGCATTTTTAAGAGCTAGGTGTCTGTCACAAATTTCCAGGTGGGTCAAGCATAAGTCACTACTGATCTAATCAGTGCTTTATGCAAGGTTAGTTTAATCGTGGCTTATAAACGTTCACTTTTGAATAGGGTGTATATCTCAATAAAGATGCTGAAAGCCTTGCCTTCAGTCATTTCTATATGACATCTATCCTATTCTTGCACTACGTCACCGGAGACGTGGACGTGTCGTGTTCCTCTGTTGCATGTAAGAGCGGTCGTGGTCACGTGACCTACTAGTCGTGGGCGTGTTTGCAGAACTATTGCCTCGCAACAGCCTTCTCTGCTGCTTAAATTATTCCGGCTTTCATAAAATATGCCACAATATAGTACATAGAGAACCCCCTCGTTATAACGGACTAATGTGGTAGGGGATGTTGGGTATCGCCAATGTCCACTATTACCGAGTGAAGGGGTATTCACAGAAGTGCACTATAGGATACACGTCAAAGACATGCAATGAACATAGAACCCATAATGTGATTACATGAATTTTTTCATACTTTGGTTCTTTTTTATTTTAAATAGTTCTCTAACTACAAAATCTTCTTAGTGCATCACATCTCTAAAAATTCACAACTGTACACAGCCAGACTTCGTCCGTTATAACGAGAGTTTATTCTGTGTCCTTGAAGTTGTTCTGTGTTAATAACGGTGCATATGAATATTAAAAGATCATACTTTCCCTAAATACCATTATCTTCAAAGATTGGCGGTAGTTTTAGAATTCATTATACGAGGGTTGGAACTTTAATAGTGGCAACACTGCTGTAGAGACGCCATGCAACGGAACCAAATAATGTCGCTTATACCACACGTTAGTTACATACCTACCTTACCTCAGGGCAAATGGACCCTCCCTTCCCACATTACGCGCATGCGCAGTGACGAGAAGAACAGAGCCTCGTGTTAGCTGGCGGTCTAATGTAGTGTTGTCACGAAGTTTTCGAAACAGGAACAAAGGAGTTGGATAAAGATTGAATGTGCCAGAGGCCGTACAGCAGGACAGTGTCATCAAGGTCTTCAAGAGGCTTGAGGGGCATCTGCATTGCCTTACAGAACAGTGGCAAGGTGGGTAAAGCCTTCAACGAGGGACGCCAAAATGTGGCAGACATGAGTCGGCCAGGTCGTCCCAGTGTCAGTGAAGAAGTGTATGCTCTTTCCGCGTTACTGGCGAGTGATCGACGCCATACGATTCGTGAGCTGGCCCGAGAGACAGGATTAGCGCATATGACTGTGCTTCACATTCTGAAGGAACGCCTGAGCATTAGAAAAATTGCATCACGATGGCTTCCGCATGATTTGACGGAAACGCAGAAATGGCTACGATACGACGCTGCTCGTAACCACCTGGAGCGCTATGAGTGCGAAGGAGAGGCTTTCTTACACCGTATAATTACACTGGATGAGACATGGGCCAAATCGTACGAGCCACAAATGAAACGCCAATCGAACTAATGGCATCATTACAGGTAACCACGAAACTCAAAAGTTCGTCAGAACCCCAGCAATGTGAAAGTTATGGTGATTCTCGTGTACGACTGTGATGGTGTTATCCTAACTCATACCGTTCCCCGACAGCAGACCGTCAATGCATAGTATTACTGTTCATTTTTGGAACACAACCTGCGACCAGCTTTGAGAAAGAAGCGGCGACACTTTCTGCAGAACCCACCCATCAGTTTGCAGGACAATGCTCGGCCGCATGCAGCGCAAGCTGTGGCTGATTTGTTCGATCGATGGGGCTGGGAAGTGCTGTACCATCCACCATACTCCCCGGACTTAAGCCCTTGTGACTTCGACTTGATTCCTAAGATGAAGGAACTACTTCGTGGCATTCGCTTCAGAACTGTTCCAGAGATTCTTCAGGCATTAGACCGCTCCATTCGAACTATTAACACAACAGGCGCTGCTAAAGGTATCCTACGACTTCCACATCGCTGGCAAGGGTTGTACACAATGCTGGTGACCACATTGAAGGGCAGTAAAACTTCGAAAGATGAATCTATTTTGTATCAGTTGTAAATAAATAGTTGCCACTATTAAAGTTCCAACCCTCGTATATTTCATTGAACTATTTGCACGAAAATATCAGGCAGCCTAAAATTTTCAATCCCTTAAGTATATAAAATACGGGTATTCATGATTCAATACTGAACGCATGAAGATACTTGTACGTAAAATATGTCATTTGACACCATCAATATAAAATACGTGTACGTTATCACAAATTGTACCGCTTCTCACTTGCGTTAAAAGCAAATGCCTCTAGTTTAGGGCCAGAGAGGGAACTTCTTGGTCATGTATACGACTACCGCATATTCAAGAAATAACTCTGTAAAATGGAGCCAGTCAATTATTACAGTTATAAAAGAAACCACGCTTTGTTACATACTAATATAGGCTTACTGAACTCATATTACCAGTATGAATGCCTTTACGACTTCCCAGTTCTTTTATACAGATATCTAGAAATATTTTGTCAACAATGTAGGACGTCACTCTTCCTGAACTGAATCGATTACGTGGAAAAGTAACAAGACCAGCGGACATGATGCGCGGACATGTTCCCCTTTCGAAATAATGGATTCAAATGTAACTCATTAACTCGTTTTTATCTGGGTTGTTCTGGTAAATATATGCTTTATTTTTGTTGCGATTTTTTTTCTTTGTAATGCCATTTGTTTTCTTATTCTCATTTCGTCACGATTTTCTTATTTCCAAGGAATTTCTATACTATATGTACATACCATAAGAGAAATTAGTACGCCCTTGTCTTGGATGTTTAAAGTCTCTTTTTGAAACGACCTTTCAACGTTTCATGTAAATTTGAAAATAAGATCAACTGCTCATAAACCTTCACATCCTTGCGGCAAAGAAATTCATCTACAGGAGCCCCCGGTCTAGAAATCGACTGCGCTGGAGCATTTTCTCGTGACGTGAATCGACTAAATTACGTGCCGCTGTGCTGACGGGACTGGTTTTCACTCTTTAATGCATAAATAATGCTAAGTGAATGCAGACGAAGGAAAAAAGGACGAAAGATAAAGAGACAAAAAAGAGGAGAGGCAATAAAGGTCCAAAGTTATGTACATCCTAAGATATCTGACTCAATTCTTCATTTAACAGTATTACAAGTACAGGTGTATTAATTATAATTCTAACTAGTATTAAGATATATTTTCTCCGATAGGAATTAATTTATATGCATTATTTGCATGATATGTTGGCACTGACATCGCCGACAAGCGGTGGTCGCTCGGTCGGTATAGTTCGCTTGCGGACTAAAAACACTAAGTTTTTTGTGTGTGTAAAAACAATAAGGGAGATATTTCCGTCCGTCCGCATGGATGGATTTTGTTGGAATGAACTTTACGTTATTGGAAGCCACGCAAAACGTGTACTTCTGAATTTCATGTAACTGACAAAAATAACAAAGTGGCAGAATTAGATACGTTTGAGGTTAGAGCGGCACATGTGTCCTTAAGCACAGTAACAAATAGCACACAAAGTAAGCCAGTCTGTACTAATATTTCTAACATCAACGCTGTTCTAATTCCGAATGACAAGATGTATAGAACGCATATGGCGAGGATTTCACCTTTCCTGTCTTACTGCTTCATCGGAGTATCTGAATAAGATTACTCTCTGTTCACACGTATCCAATATTAGCTTCAGAAAAATATCATTAAAATTTCATTATTCAAATCAGTTTTGCGCAGGTTAATTCGGAATTTTTAAAACCGCAAAATAACATGAGGGCTGACGCTCATTGTGTGTAATTCTGTGACAAAAGACAGACTCGATGAATAATTTAATGAACCCGAAAAACGTGGAACGACACGATAAAACTGCAACTTTTATTATATCACGCTGAGAAACAACACATAAAATTAACAACACAAACACAATCATGTCTAGCATGTTCATTGTATTCGCCTATATAATTTATTTTAGGCCCGTTCTACGTAATATTTTTTTCTAACGGATATCGAAATCAATATTACGTTGGTGTGCTGCAGCTGCTTGCGCCTAAAGAACTATAGGCTTACGTTTATCCCTCTGTACCATGAATAGAAAACTTTTAACAATGCTGTACTTACTTCACTGAAGAAAGAAATAACTGAAGGAGCCGAGCAAGTTATGATTGCAGCTGTCATTTATAAATAAAATATCGGTTAGAAAATTTTGCATTCTTTATGACGAATTAACTCAGGAAGAAGAAATGTTGTGCATTTTTTCTGAGTGGTATCGCCAATATTCGAGGAATTGTTGGCTCGTCTTGAAAACATCACAGTCCATCAGAACACAAAAATTAGGAATTGCATTTCATCTAGAGATATTTTGCTGTGGTGTCCATATCCGTTTCTAGGCAAAGACTGCGAAACAAACAAATATACAACAACCGTTTCTAGGCAACAGATTCTTAACAAGAAATAGTTGAGCTACAAATATAGAGAAACTGTTCGAAATGGTGGCTTCCGTGGCCCTCTCCGCGGTCTTTGATACGCATAGGCGCGGTAAACAGGTCTCCACAGCAACAGTTGAACTACAATGATAGAAGAACTGTGTTTTCTACGTGGTCCATACCGAGGAGTTATAAGCGAGACGAAGTTTATAGCTTAGTCAGTTGAAAGGGAGCTTGTGAAATGAAGACTTGCCCAGTTACCAGGGAAGGACTAGTGAGGATTGCAGCAGAGAGAAAACACTTAAGGCGTCCTGTAGTGAACTGTAAATTGGGAATATTACCGATGGCGCTATAATTTAGTGTATTCACGATTCGAGTGTTACAGAAGTCAAATAAATCCAATCTGCAATCCAAAAGCCTATCTATAGTCACCCATGCACGTGACAATATTATACACTCATGAATATAAAAAAATATTAAAATACGGAAAACTAAAAACATGACAGATATTCTGAAATAAATGTCATTATTAAGTAATCGCAGTTAAATTCTTTCAAAATCTATCCAATACACAATCGGAAATGCAAATTCAAAAGAAGTTTATCTATGAATACACAAAACAAATAGTGGGATAATAATTATATGCTGTTTTGAAGTTGGAGAAAACAGTAAACTTCCTGGAGAAGATGAGCTGAATTATTAGACAAATGAATCTACATTCCCAAAGAGTACTATTGATATGATAGCGCATACACACACACTTGGAAGAAAGCTAGAGTGATATGAATGTATAAAAATGGGATATACAAAACTGGATAACTTTATATAAGCTTCCTGGTTTCGGGATACATAATCTAAAGCAGTATTATTACAAGTACCAGTGGAAATAATAACATGATGGAAGGGCAGAAGAATAAAACAAAATTCTCAAAGGAAAGCCTGATGTGACGAGGGTCTCCTTCTGAAATTATGTGTGGCAGAACATAGAGAATTCAGTTCCGAAACTCATTCGTCATTCATATAAGTAAAATAAGCCTTTCATAAAGTTAATAGAAACAAATTAATTGTAGTTCTTATGTAGAAGATAGATTTCGCAGTACCATATTTCAGGTGTCTAGTTTCAATGACTCATTAATTACCGCTAGAGAAACGAAAATAAATACAGTTTTTATGCAGCTGCTATTTTGTTGTTTTTTATTCTAAGAATAAATAAGAGGTTTAGGGTCCTCAAGTTGCATAAATTTCTTAATATATTTCGCGAAAATTGGCCGATTCGATCAGAATTTTAAAATATTGTCACGTGTTGGATATATCATGCGACAAATAACTTTACGTGAGTCTCGGATTTAGCGAATCTTTATTGGACACTCACACTTACACCCTTTACAATTATTACTACTTGCAGTATCACAACTACTGCCTCTACTTCAACGCGACATCTTAACTGTCCTTGACCGTGGCTGGAGCCCAACTGTCTCCAGCGGCGGCTATCCCAAGACTGTCTCGTTCATACGTGTCTCAAGCTCTGCTCATATAAGCGTTACGCCAACCTGAAACCAGACACCATTCCTCACGGTTCCGTTACGGCTATTCCGACAATCCGTTGTTACGCAACGAGCGCAACGAACTCTCTGTTGTCCATCTCCGGGGAGACGCTGCTTCATTGTTTCGGCCTTCTCTACGCAACGGCTCGCTGTTATTGCGTTACCATGGAAGTACCTACTCCAAACACGTTACAATATATTCGCTTACATAGAACTCCGTCGTTTTATAAGCGCAAGAGAATTAAGCTATAAATCGTCATCTGGTTCTACAGCTCAAGTCCAACGTGAATAAATTATCTTAAGACTGCAAAGCATTTCCTTGGATGTTCCATTCCAACGTTTTGTTTCCCAGATTGTACTTTTTAGAGCGGTATGCCAAACAATCAGAAATGTATAGTTAAGTCTTTCAGTTTTCTATTATTTTCGTATTTTCAATTCAGACCCGCGTTTTTATTTAATTTCATTCTATTCAGATGCGTTAACTTCAAGTATTGTTTTCTCTCTCCTCTCGCTCCCACTTTGGAGCACACGGCTCTTTCCTCAGTTCCATGATCATTTTTACAGACGGTAGGACTACTTAGACGGGTGATCAGCTTGTCGCGAGGTCTCTACCTAAACATAAGACAACACAAACACAGAATAAATGCATACACACACCAAATATCCATGCCTTTTGTGGGATTCGAGCCCATGATCCCGACTTCCGAGCGAGAGAAGGCAGTACACGCCTTACACCGCCCGACTACCGTGATCGGCAAGTATTATTTTAGGATCTATAATTCTTACTTCAATCACGGACTAGCCACCTTAGTACTTGCACTATCCACCAAATCCTTTTTCAAAGACATTTAGGCCAGTTTTATTTTATGTAATTGAAATGAATTTCATTTACGTGCACTAGAGCTTAAGGAGATATCTAGAGGCGACACTGAGACGCCTCTGTAGCATTTTGGCGACTGTTTGTCGCTTAGGACTTCCCGCGCGAACGTGCCATTTTCGCGCGAATGAGATTAGACAAGAAGACCTCTGTCTTTCCTGTCCTTACGGCCTGTCGTTGCCACATGCCTATATGCAAGATTCGTCATTTCACTATGAAACATTGCATGGCACAGTGTTGTTCAGCTTGTGCTGTTATGTTTGCAGTGAATAACATTAAAATCAGAGTAGGCTAGAATCTCGCACTCACCTCTCTTTGGGCCCCACTATGTTCATCATCTCGCTTTTTAAATTAGTGAAGAATAAAATTCGTGACGAGACAGCAGCTACTCCCATGGAGAAACTTCGACATTTTCTTGTTCAATGTTGTTACCTTAACTTCACCGACAAGCGGCCGTCGCTCGGTCTGTATATTTTGCTTGCGGACTAAAGCCGCGGAATTTGTTGTTCTGTTTATGTTGTTATCTTACAGAAAATTATGAATCCAGAAATATTATAATTTTAATTATCCGACTGTGGTCACGTTATTAGTTTTTCCCCCTTGGCACTACAGCCCCAGTGGGCCTAGGCCTACCTCCATGAACTCCGTTCACCACGTTATCAGTTACTTAACTAACTAATTCGATTCAAGGGCTATGAAATTCTTTATTACTTATTTATTCTTTATTCAACTAGGCTATTAGTATCTATAATTATACTGCTTCGAGAGACAGTATGATCAGTGAGAGATGAAATGGATAGGAAATGGAAGAAACCGGAAGTCACCTTTTCCGGGTACTATTCCGGAATTCGTCCGGAAACACAAGGAAAAATAAGGAAAATCCACAGACAGGATAGTCGGCGTTTAGATCGAGATTTGAAACCTGGCGAATTCCAAAAAACAAAAACCCTATCTGTCAGAAGTGTTGACCTCAGCACGATCTTGCTCAATTCCTTGAAAAAGTTAAGTGAAACTAAATTAACGACGAATCCTTGCGAGGAAAGATTTTACACTTAATTGCCTGTGGACGTGACTAATCGTGATAGAGAGCAAACAGACGTGGCTAAATATGAACAGTCAACAGATTTCATGTTTGTTTGAATTCTACTTCTAAACCTACAGACGCCATCTCAGTTCCTTGATACCATACAGAATCGAGACACTGAGAAGATACTCTGCTGTCTGATAAGCCCGACCGAGTGACTTGTCATCTAACCCCGAGCACTTCAGACGGCACAGAAGCAGAACAAGCTCTTTTGAACACAAGATCCGTCTGACCAGTTTGACATTCCACGCGCTTTCAAGCTTCCGGTTACACGTTCAGATAGCAGTGTCGCCAACCATTTAGGTGAAAGGGTGGCTTAATTGGTTCCGCTAAGATATTCTTAGTACTTTTCACACTGCAGTTGTGTAATTCCATGCGACCTTTGGTCACTTCTATTTCGGTCTCTTCAACTATATTGCAGTCTCTTCAACTATATTATATATCTANCCATGCGACCTTTGGTCACTTCTATTTCGGTCTCTTCAACTATATTATATATCTCTATTTTCTGATACACGTTTTATACACAAAGTGCCCGAAATACCATCTCAGTTGGCAGCATTAGTCTTATATTTAAAACCAGGATTAATAAAAATTGTCAGTGAAATAAAAATTGGTCGCCTGGAAACGGTACTGGAGAGAACTTCTATGACGTCATGCATATCTGTTATACCCCGAACAACAAATATCTGTGTAGTGACCTATCATCAATACCAAAAATCGCTTCAAAATCTTCAGTTCTCTTCACTGATTCAGAATTATAATTTGATCTATTTATTTTGATAGCTATATAATGGTATTAATATAGTTTAGAAGTCAAGAATGATAGTCATATATCTTATTTTATTTATTTATTTTCCTTTCAACTACAGTCCCAGTGGGCCTAGGCCTACCTCCATGAACTTCTCCGTTCACTTTGGTTTTTCTAGATCTTACACGTTCGGTAGGACTCCTTGGGCGGGTGATCAGCTCGTCGCAAGGCCTCTACCTGTACACAAACACAGAAAAACGCACACACACAAACTAAACATCCATGCCCTGAGTAGGATTCGAACCCACGATCCCGGTTTCCAAGCGAGCGAAGACAGTACATGCCTTAGACCGCTCGGCTACCGTGACCGGCCATATATGTTATATTTTCACTAAATTATCAATAATTATAGAACGGGTAAAGTTAATACAGAAACTAGCGCATGTAAACAAACACGTACTGATCAAAACAGCCACCCAGTCTAGGGCTAGTACTTTCTTCTATCACTTGGACAATGGATTCATGTTTTCGGATCCCTCACGGAATAACATTTGTACAAGTTCTTTTTGTGTTTCTTTGTCGTGTGTAGGTACAGGCTTCGCGATAGGCCGATATCCCTCCAAAGAGCGCTAACAAATGTCCACAATCAGGATTCAGAAAACCGGAAACTGGGCACTAGGACCGCAGTAATGTGTAGTGTGGCACATAACAACGAACAAACGTGTAATCGTTAATCATTTCACTTTATTTGTCTTACTTTCCACAACATGTTTCGGCCTATGAAGGCCTTTATCAGGCGTGCTATAATTTTTCTGGTGGAACTCCTGCCATCAAAACAATTTTAACCCGCCTGACGAAGCCGTGTAGGCCAAAGAATATTGTGAAAAAAAAAAGAGTGAAAGAATTAAGAGTTTCAGAAATTTAAAATTACATTTTGGGTTTGAAAATTCTAGTATAAGTTTCACGGAAGATGGAAAGAATACAGTGCAATAGGATATTGAAATACAACATTATGTAACCGTTAATTGGCGGCCAGATACAAATTAAGTTTTTAGGTCTCTACATGAAAATATGCTGCCAACTGAACTCTGATCAGATGAATATTCCAAAAAGAATATGTGCAATCGATACAGTTCATATTGTATGCCAACATTCAAGAGATGTGAATGCAAATATTTGCCGTTATTTCGTAAGCAGATAGAATGTAATACGTTTCTCACTCTGATAGTATGAATGGTCGTGTTTAGAGAGAGCTGGGCTCCAAACATCCGCCTTCACCTCCTCCCCCCAATCCCACATGAAGGCTGTGGGGGCTTCGAAAAGGAACACCAACTGGTCTATGAATAAGGAAGGGGATTCCGTAAAGAGGAAGCAACAGATGTGTAGGTTTTTGACTCTAGTTACGAAAAAATATTATTCGTTTAAACGATAATCCCCTAGTGCGAATATGACTGAAAGCAGGACACGCTGTTCGTTTAGCGTGATAAACACAAGCGAATGCATCTTTTCAAAATTCCGAAATACTTCCTGACTTTGATATTATAGATATAAAGTTTATGATCTTTCGAGTTGTGATGTGTCCATTCGTAAATAATACCAACTTTTTGAATCAACCTCTTAACCCCTCCTTCAGGCCATTGCTACTCATAACCTAAACATGGAAGCAGCATTTTCATTCAAAATGTTGGTGCTTAACCACACGACGTAACAGCCAACATGATAACTTCAGTGTTATTTAATATTGTACTCCGAAGTATAGTGTTCTTTACAGTTCTTCGTCGACATGTGTAAAGATTTCATTTAAGACAGTTAAGAGTATCAGAANCCACACGACGTAACAGCCAACATGATAACTTCAGTGTTATTTAATACTGTACTCCAAAGTACAGTGTTCTTTATAATTCTTGGTCGACATGTAAAGATTTCATTAAAGACAGTTAAGAGTATCAGTAATGGCTGGAATTTGCACCTGAGCTGTCAAATTAATGAAGCATTTATGATATTTTCTTTACATGTGACGTTCAGGGTCACTGAATTGTTCACTGCTGCACACATCAAGTAATTATGATGAAATATTTTGTTGTTAAGGAAACATTATTCTTTTCACTTTAAAGAATAACAATTAAAATTCTGACTTTCCAACAGTAAACTATATACATACATGTAAGATTTGAGGTTTTTAATGCGGTGACTATGAAGAATGTCGTCTTCTGGGATGTGGCTCCGTGTAGATGTGTGAACCGACGCTTCGCAGGAACGTATTGCAGGTAGTTTCAGACTGATATGTAATGATGTACTTATATCTCCAAAATAAATTGTTCTGAATATAGTATTTCAAGGGGTAAAACGTAGATGTATTCATGGGTGATCCGATTCAATTCTTGGAGGATGCGCTCGTATGGCTCGTGGATTTCTTCAGCTTTCCAAGCAAGTTCCTGTACAATACATAGCAGAAAGTAGTAAGCTTCCTTGCCGCAATCCTTCCACTTCACTGCAGGATACCTTCTCACAACTCAGCTCATTCTACGGTATATAATCTCAACAGATGACATACCGCCACAGCCATCCTAAATCCGAAGTTTAATACAGTTAACACCGAAACCTGCAAGGGGACATGATTGTGAACCAGTTAAATCGGGTTCAAACCTTCAGAACGATTCCTCAAATCTCTGTTACTACGGGCTCTTTCTCTGCCATCCAAGAGGATAGCCAAATTTCTGTAAGGAGTTTTGGTTATTGCAATCGGAAACAAATCCCCAAGTTGCAACAACATTCAAGATTTAATGATAATCGCAAGGGTTCACAAGGTTTCTTATAATTCAGTATTCTATTGCTTGATACCTTCTTCTGACTTTTGTTTGAGATACTTCACGTTTATTTTCTGCTATCAAAATAATACAGAACTTTCTAGAATAATCTGAATTGTTATACCTACACGTTTTCTCGGCTTCAGTGATGAGGAAGTGGATTTGTCTGTAATGCTGAAACCAATAACGAAAGATAACTGCAGGTCGTTTTTGTCGACAAATTCAGTTTCACGAAATATTCAAATAAATACATTAAACATACATTAAAAAAGGTGCATACAAACTGCAACTTGGCCACTCAATTACTGATGTAGCCTAGCCCTACTTGAGTAGCCGCAAACTGTGCAGCTACTCAAGAACTTCCCAGCATTTCATGGAACCCGAAGGTTCATTACCGTATTAATAATACCCCTCCACCGAGCTATATCCTAAGCCAAATCGATCCAGTCCATACAATTCCACGCTATCTAAAATCAATTTTAATATTGTTCAGTCACCTACGTCTTGATGTTCCTAGTGGTCTCTTCTTTCTGGCTTTCCCACCAATATCCTATATGAATTCCTAGTCTCCCCCATTCTGTTACATGCTCTACCAATCTGCACCTTGGTCACTACAGTGCATAAATTCCGCAACACTACGTTAATAGTCTACACCATACCTAAAATACACAATCGAATATTCGTAACATCCGAAGTAAATCTAAAAGAACGGGAGCTTCCATTCCTTATTTTCAGAGTAACTTCATGGAATTAAACTCTGCCTTCAAGGTTTCGAACAACAATGCCTAGCCATAAGTAGGACTACTGTTTTGGAAACGTCGTCCATCAAATTTAAACTTTTAAAAATCATAACATTTCGGAAAATTGCTGTTCCCAGCATCAGGTGTAAAGGGGAAGGGGATTCCTACTCAGTTTGGGCTGTTGAAAACTGAAGTGACTGAACTGTTCCTGCCGCGCCCGAAGAAATAGGAATATTTACCCTTCACACCTGATAAAGGTAAAATAAATAGTTTTCGAAATGTTATGACTATAAAAATAACTCAATGTCAAAATAACTCGAAAAATAGCAGTCGCAATTATTACGGGATTAATTAGAAGTTTTGCCCACTCGGTGAAAATAGCTGTGTGGTGTCCAGAAGCATGAATTATTTGGTGTGTCAGTTTTACGCTTGCACACACACAATATTTTCGTATCCTTTACTGCATTCACTGCACGGAACGAAAATGTAGGAGAGGTGGTAACCCGGCCACATGACGTCATTCCACAAGCTGATCGAATTTTCATCTTGGTGGAACTTCAAGTCAATAATCGGTAGACAAGCAGGGCTGCCAACACAAGTATTACAACTGCACACAAATGGACTCCTCAGCCGCTGAGTACTAACTTTTTTTTCGAGAACTGCGTATAACTCGAAGTCGTAGGTGCGTGTTATTTGTTTAGACTAGGATGAAAGTTCTGTTATGTCGTTAAAAAAAATTGTTTAGAACTTTAAATTTCATGATGATATGTAAGATTTGAGGCTTTCACGGCGGTGACTATGAAGAAAGCAGTCTTCTGGGATTTGGCACCGTGTATATGTGGTGTTAACCGACGTTTCGGAGGAACGTATCGCCTCCATCTTCAGCGTAGAAGGTAGAAGGTAGGTTAACACCACATATACACGGTGCCAAATCCCAGAAGACTGCTTTCGACATGATGATACATTTCCAATTACGGACTGATTAATTATTTATTGTGTACGAAACAGTAATCTGAGAATATGCAAAATAAAGTGCCATAAATTGTAAACCAATGCAAATATTCTACAAGAGAGGGAGACTTCCAAACATATATCCAAAAGTCCATCCACGGCCGCGCCATAGCTCAAGCGGTTAGTCGCTGGCTTCCCACCGCGGCGGCCCGGGTTCAATCCTGGGTCTGTCAAGTGGGATTTACGGTGGACAAAGTGGCGCTGGGCCGGGTTTTCTCCAAGTACTTCGGTTTCCC
This sequence comes from Cryptotermes secundus, assembly GCF_002891405.2. Taxonomy (NCBI): domain Eukaryota; kingdom Metazoa; phylum Arthropoda; class Insecta; order Blattodea; family Kalotermitidae; genus Cryptotermes; species Cryptotermes secundus. The sequence continues at coordinate 1,177,373 of NW_019742446.1, read as the reverse complement.
CTTCCAATCTTCATTCCACCAAATTCTCCATCATCATAATCACCCGGGGCAGGCCACAATAGGCCAATCAGTGGCCGCCTTGCCGAGTGGACCCAGTTGGACTCCACCCCCCACTAAGCGAATTAAAAAAAACATAAGGAAATGGAAATTTGTAACCGATATAAGGATACTTGAATGGATATTTCTGGGATTCATTGCTGTAAATCGTTGTGCGCTTACTACTTACTGCATCTGTTCTGAACACCATGACATCAGTCGCCTGCTTCCCGAATGAGGGACAACAGTCATCACAATAGCACTGTGTTACCCAGCTTCAGGTTTAACAAAACACTTCGAAGTCAAAAATAGAACGTACCCTGTAACTTGCTGCGTTAGTGATGCTCCGTGTATGTACATGTTCATGTAGGTATCTAGACTGATAAGCCTGTGCATGTACTTATTGCAGTGGTTACAGAAGGCATTCGGTACTGGCAAAACGGAAAGATGTTTACACAAATGAATTAACAGTAACTTTGACAAGAGAGAGAGAGAGAGAGCTATTCCAAATTATGTGCCACTTAATCTAGTTTCACTAGCTCCAGAGCTATAGAACCAATACACAAGAAGCCAATATTTCATTATATTGCTCCATAGCAGCGGTGTAACTACCAAGATTTGACCATGCACTTCTATAACAAGCCACCTCATGCCATATTGATTAATAAAGGGAGGAGTCCACTGACCAATTAATCATCAACGTTGCAGCAAAGGCACGCTTGATCAAAAGCATTTAACTAACTCCATGTAGTACAGTACTTCTTTGAATAGCTAGCTCAGATTATTAACGAATGCCTCGACTACTATGGAAAGTGAAATTTTTATCGTGATAGCAAAACCCCCGTCACAAGTTCCTATCTGAGAAAAATGAATCCAGTTCACAACTGCACCAAGTTTTTCTTTACGATCCACTTTCATATTATCCTCCCGTCTACGTCTTAAGTCTAGGAGCCGGCATAGCGCAGTCGGTATAGCAACTGGCTACGGGCTGGACGTGAGGAGCCGGGATAGCGCAGTCGGTATAGCAACTGGCTACGGGCTGGACGTGAGGAGCCGGCATAGCGCAGTCAGTATAGCGACTGGCTACGGGCTGGACGTGAGGAGCCGGGATAGCGCAGTCGGTACAGCGACTGGCTACGGGCTGGACGTGAGGAGCCGGCATAGCGCAGTCGGTATAGCGACTGGCTACGGGCTGGACGTGAGGAGCC
>NW_019742446.1:1100577-1175656 GCF_002891405.2 Cryptotermes secundus | reverse complement strand
GGGCGGGAGGTGAGGAGCCGGGATAGCGCAGTCAGTACAGCGACTGGCTACGGGCTGGACGTGAGGAGCTGGGATAGCGCAGCCGGTATAGCCACTGGCTACGGGCTGGACGTGAGGAGCCGGGATAGCGCAGGCGGTGTAGGCACTGGCTACGGGCTGGACGTGAGGAGCCGGGATAGGGCAGGCAGTATAGCGACTGGCTACGGGCTGGACGTGAGGAGCCGGGATAGCGCAGTCAGTATAGCGACTGGCTACGGGCTGGACGTGAGGAGCCGGGATAGCGCAGGCGGTGTAGCCACTGGCTACGGGCTGGACGTGAGGAGCCGGGATAGCGCAGGCGGTGTAGCCACTGGCTACAGGCTGGACGACCGAGGGTTCGGAGTTGAGTCCAGGTGGGGACAAAAATTTTCTCTTCTAAAATTCGTCTAGTCTGGCTCTGGGGTTCACCAAATTTCCTATCTAAAGGGTACCGGGTCCCTTTCCCTGGGGATTAAGCGACAAGGGCGTGAAACTGACCGCTCACCTCCAACTAGTGCCGAAGTCCAGAAAATACGGATCTATATACCCACTCCCCATACGACTTCATGGTGTAGTGCTTAACTGGTTAAGCACAGAGACAAATTCACCATTTACCTTATCTACATCTAAGTCTACCAAGCAGGCTCCTTCTTACAGAATTCAGAATTCCGTATGGATTTTTCTTCATTCTCGTGTGTAATACACGCCTATAAATTAATATACCCTAGATCTGGAAGACGCACTGTGGTTATTGCTGAGTTATACATTAGTCCGGTGTACTAGTTAAAATTGGTTTATATTAAAAATATTAACTCACTCGTCTAGAAAGGGAAAATGAACGAGTTGGAGGAATATACTGTAGTGACACTCTTGCTTGAAACTCTGCTAGGTCTAGCTGCTTACAATAGATTATGCAAGGGTTCGACGTCATCAGAAGTGCTGGTTGTGGTCTCCGAGGTATATAAAGAAGTCAATAAATCGTAGTAGTAACATTTATACAGTATACCTGGGTTTAAGCTCGTAATACAAACGCAGATATAACAGCGTAAGTTTTAATTAATTTGGCGGTCCAATGGTTAGAGTTTCCGTTTAGCTAACTGATTGAAAGCCGATATTCATTATGAATTCGTGCAACTGCCACCTGAAAACTAGCACAGACTGGGGAAACTGCTAGGAAGGGGTTAACGAATCCGATGGAAAATAATTATATGCATAGGTATGTAAGTATTTAAGCGAATTAGTGAACTAATTAAATTATCCTGCGGTAACATAACCAAAGCCGGTCACGGTAGCCGTAGGGTCTAAGGTATGTACTGTCTTCGCTCGCTTGGAAACCGGGATCGTGAGTTCGAATCCCACTCAAGGCATGGATGCTTAGTTTGTGTGTGTGCGTTTTTCTGTGTTTGTGTACAGGTAGAGGCCTTGCGACGAGCTGATCACCCGCCCAAGAAGTCCTACCGAATGTCTAAGATCTAGAAAAACCGAAGTGAAAGGAGAATTTCATGGAGGTAGGCCTAGGCCCACTGGGGCTGTGGTGCCAAGGAAAAACAAATTAGAGCCTCCTCCCCTCTACGGTCTTCCAAATGTTCATTTAGTGTTCCAGGCTTTTCTCAGCAAGACTTCAATATGCACTTCCTCTTCTTTCCAGATCATCTTAAAGCTTAAATGGTTCCTCTCTCTTCTCGGATACACCGGCCCGCAGTCAGCTGAAAATCAATCGACGGTTCGGAGGAACAGGTTACCTTCATCTTCGTGTTCGAAGAATGATCCAGGCAAGAAACCAGTATAAAGCAGAAAGCACTGTTGGCTGCTGCTTCATACTGATTTCTTGTTTGGCTTAATCTTCAGTCTAAAAAATGGAAGCGACCTGGTCCTCCGAAACGTCAGCTGACTTTCAACGGACTACATGGTGTTATATAACAGAAGAATGAACACTTCATAACCAACGACATAAGAACCTCAAATTCTACATCTTAAAACTTCTTTCATTTTAAGACCCTAGCAGTTTTAAATGTGCTGTGCAAATTAAGATGCCTTTTGTTATCACTCAAAATTCTCATCTTTCCTAATCTCTCCCACGTCCAAATATTTTCTTGGTTACTTTTTCTTTGTATTACACAAAGTCATGGCACCTTGACGCTTACAACCTGCATAACCTCTGACAGAAATGATCATATCAGAATTGCAACCTTATTTATACTTAGCATATTTCCTTCATGAAGCTAATGTTTCGACTGGGATATGGAGATATAAATCATAGGTTCTCGGGACACCTGCAATTAGAACACCTTTTAAGCACCGGACGTAGCAATGAATCGGCAATGAAATTATTGTAAATCGAACTGAGTGACAGCTAAGAAGAACTGAGCACTGCTAAAGGTAACAAATGCTGCCGTATTGTTACACGACGTTCCCCGAGTGAGTAGTTTTTCGTTGCGAGAAAAAGGCAGACCATCAGATAATGTTCATTTTTATTTATGTTTCAGTTAACAACGGTGTCACCAGTTCAGATTATGCGGTGCCAAATTGTAAAACAATCAATGAATAATTAATTAGAAAATATCTGAGAGAAGAGGTCGTGGCCTACTTTAAACTAATAACCAGGCATTCACCTATAGGGTCTTAGAAAAATCACAAAGGGCGTAATTCAGAATAGCCAGTGTTCCGGATAAAATTCGAACCGGATGACTCCCGAATGTAAGTATGAAGCATTTTTTCGCCGGGTCACTTTGCTCAGTCACAAGATAAAAATGGTTTTCTTGACAGAACAGTAAATCGCAATAACATATCGTACAGTATTTCGTAAAATATGAGGATAACAAGCAAAACAAATTTCAATACAAATATAGCGACTGGCTACGAGATGGACGACCAAGGAGTTGGGGTTCTTGTCCAGATGAGAGCAAGAATATTTACTTCTCAATTTCGTCCATACCGGCTCTGGAACCCACCCAGTCTCCTATCCAATGGGTACCGGGGGTTGTTCCCCGGGAACAAAGGACCCGGGGCGTGAAGGTGACCACTCACCTCCAACTATTGCCGAGGTCAAGAAAACGTGGGTCTGTGCATCCCCTCCCCCATACGTCTTCATGGTGTAGTGCTTAATTAGTTAAGCACAAGGATAAATTTACCTTACTTTTTTTATTGCTAGTGTGGTGGTACTAAGTCCCCTGTACTGCGGCCACTTCTGGCCTATTGTACCAGCCCCAGATAATAGGTGAGGGTGATTGTGAAGCAATTGGTGGAATGAAGATTAGCAGGGGAAACCGCAGTACTCGGAGAAAACCTACTCCAGCGCCACTTTGTCCACCACAAATCCCACTTGACCAGACCCGGGTTCGAACCCGGGCCGCCGCGGTGGGAAGCCAGCGACTAACCGCTACATAAAAACGTTCTGTGTAGTAAGATATACGTACATTTCTGAACACTTACCATGCCTGACGCTAGATTTACGTATCATATCCAAATTATACAACTTTATTAAAGGTAGAAGAATATATTTAAATGTCCTACAACAAAGCCGCTGTAGAGCATATGCATTTAATTTAATGGAAGAAGGTCCTTACTGAGAAGTTAACAGCCTCTTATTCAATGAAGTTAGTCTTCTCCTTCTCTGGAACCTGAAGGTTCATTACCGTGGTCATAAGGGCGTGCTACTCGAACATATCTTGGTAAGAGTCTTCGTTGGAGATTGAGAAGGCGAACTTACGGGAGTAGGGGGGGAAGGTGACCCAAAAGTCATATCTTCTGGTCCTTCAGGTTGAGGACTTTGCAATGTAACCCACTCGCTTGAGATAATGCCAGCTCAAAGACAAAGCCGGGGATAATTCAACGGAAGTCACTGTCTTTAGGATGAATTTTGAAGCTGGCATCCATTCTACCCCGACTACCCTATGGTCTGTCTCAAGGTTTCAGCGTTCACGTCTGTGCTACATATCCAGTTCAATCTTACGTTCCGTGATTTGAACACTATAGTATCTAGCGAAAGACCATAAATTACGAAATGTTTCTCTATACAATTTTCTGTAACCTCCTGCTTCTTTCCAGATTTTATCTCCAAATGTTACCCTCGGTATCTTCTTCTCAGATACCTTTAATCTATGTTCTTCCATTAAGGCGAGAAACCAAATTTCACGACAAGACAAAGCAACGAGTAATAATAGGGTAAAAAGAAGTAAAGTAATCCCTGTAACAGACCATGGAGGCCCATGGGGTTGTGAGATGTTGAGGTTCCCACATTTTCTAGACAATCGGCTCACAGATGGCGGTGAGGTTGTCAGCCTTACGCGCTGTCCACCCTTTATCCCCAAGAACATTCCAAGAATATTCCTGGTACTCACTTCTGTTAGAGGCTGTGTCGACCCCTGGGCCATAATGTGCCTGGAAGGATTAGGTCAATTGAGAAAATCAATTACCTCATCCGGATTCGATCCCGCGACCTTCCGGCTTGTAGCATAGTGCCTCAACCAACTGCACTACCGCGTGCCCCAATAATAGGGTTGTGTATGATTCAATTTCTACTTTCTTACCTGGCAGACTGGTGAACAAAGTATTCTAAACTGATGACAGAAATCACTCCCATACCCTAATATGCAATTAATTTCCTAGTAATTACAATTTTCATTTCAAATTTACTACATTTTCTAAAGATATATATTACCTATATTAATGCTTTTATTTTTTCTCTATTTTATTGATAAAACATAAACTTATAGGCCTACTTAATTTTCTCTTCATTTACTTTCAGGGCAAGCTCCTTTTTTTCGGCGCCACAGCCCCAATTTTGGCCTTGGCCTACCTCCATGAAAATCTGTTTCACTTCGGTTTAATAGATCTTATACATCCGTTAGGACTCCTTGGTCGGGTGATCAGCTTGTCGCAAGGCCTCTACCTCTTCACAAACACAGAAAAATGTGCGCGCACGCACACACACACACACAAAACAATAAATATCCATGGCTTAAGTGGGATTCGAACCCACGATTCCGGCTTCCGAGCGAGCGAAGACAGTGCATGCCTTAGAACGCTGGGCTACAATGACCGGCCCTAACTCCTTACTGTGATCAAATATCTAGCGTTATCTAATAATCAGTCAAATGATATTTGCTCAGATATATGAATGACGAAGCTTCATACAAACAAACATTACCCCGTGTTCCCCTTACCACTGTTTCCTAGCTCCAAACATTTTCTTCAGAGAAGAAAATAAACTAATATTGACATTATGTACTTTGTCTAAAAAGTAATGGAAAGTATGATCCTGCTTCACAAATTTTAGCTTAGCTCCTCAACAACAGAAAACAGTCTTGTGAAAGCACCACGCTGTCTGTGTGTGCGTGTGTCTGCACTTTCAACCTTTCAAACACCTGGCTGATTTTCACAATTTTTTACGAACAATTTGTCAATAAAGAGCACCAAAACCGTCTTCATTTTAATTTCATGCTCTCAGTGATAACATGGTGGACGTACGAACTTGTGACGTCGGTGCAGCACTAATAATCGCTTAACAGGTTATAATATTTTGAAATGTTGTACCATATTAGAACCTCGAAAAAGCATATAATTTATGTTACGATAATAGTTTGGAGACTACAAAAAAACAGTATGATGACTTCATAAAATGTCTATATCGCTTTCGGTTTGATAATGAATCACTGTAGCAAAGAATCTGAAATTTGAAATGGATACACCTAGAATATGCCTACATATTGCGAATGATATATTATCTGTCGCTGCATCTATTGGTGAATAACGCCTCCTATTTTTCGTTGTAAAATGCAATAGCACATTTCGAAATGGAAAATAGCTTTATTCAGAATTAACCTCTTCTGATAACCGCTCTAATTTGTAATCTCAACTAGGATCGTCGCTCTAACTACATTCGTATGAAAGTGACAAGAGACTGGGCTGGTCATAGTACAGCGACAAGGAGAGACATCTTTTGGCTGCAAGCACCCAATGACTTTCTCACGTCCACACTGACGGCGCAATCTTCACGGCTTGTTGCACTCTTTCCGTAACTTTGGCGAGCTTTAACACTGATCAGAGATAGAAGAAAGCAAAACACGGAATTCGTGATCTTAAGAATGTTTATTAACCATCTTACCATATAACTATAAAATATAACTGACATAAATATTTCAAATTTGAAAGGGACTAAATGGCAATGATTTCAGATTTCGAGGACCTATCGGAGATTTTGATCAGGAAATATGTTACATATCTGAGGTTCAAATATTGAAGAAAAAAATCTCAATCACATGAAATATTTGTTTAAATATTCTTGTATTTCTCATTATTCAACAAATTACTACGGCTAATTCTGACATTGTTTCGGTACAGAAAATATTGACCTTGAACAAAAATATGCCAATTTAAATTCTTTGATGAAAATTTGTGGGTTTTTTTAATATGTATACAATAATATACAATAATATAATGCTGCAAAAAGCTTCCGTAAAATACCATTATGAGTCTCGGCTCTTTACGAGAATGCGATAAGCAAACAGAATTATAAAGACCCCCAAAGCCGAGCAAAATTTCTGTCCAGAAATCTGCTATGAAGATGGTGGATATGTGTTCTGGTTAGAGAGCATGTACTCCTGATGAAATGTGTGCTACACACCTTAATAAGAAAATCTTTTTTCCATAAAAATGGCACCGTCTCAAAAACAAGACATGTTTCAGAGCTCTCTGAGAGGCTGTATTCGGGAACTCTACAATATAACCTGCAATTCCGACCTGGCCCCATGGTAGATATTTTCTGTTGATATTCCTCGAGAAAATTCTTTGCTGGTATAGATTTTCCTGTCATGAAGTTTGTGCTTAGATTAAAACTCAAGGAGTTGGTTTCATTCTGGAGGAAATGACTTCTTAGAACCAAAATGGAACACGTGGTTACGTAGAAATGTTTACAAGTAAAATGCGAGCCTCTTCTACGGAGATTTACTTTATGTATCGATAACGCACATAACGACCCTTGTGCGTATATTTGTAAAATACGCGTTTAGTGCAGCATAACTCTATGGACCTCTTCCAGAATTATGGGTTTACACGGGCGTAAACCCGAAGGTTGACTACATTAGAATTCTCGTCACATAAGGAATACTAATAACACAGGAATGGCTCATAATTTGTTTGGAGAAAAGAGGAGAAATTATGATGCTGTCAAGTAACTGGACTATTCATCTTCGAAGAATGATGAAGAAAAAAGAGTTCTGAAGGAATCAGTCGTAGCCTAATCCAAGATTTTGCGTCAAGGAACTGAAGAAGACCACAAACATCTCAAACAAGATATCCGATATCCCGACAGAGATTCGAACTCAGCCCCATCCGAATACGCGTCTACAGTCTTACCCCTATGTCATGCCATTCAGTTATAATTATTGTATATAAACGCTATTCGTTCTTTCAGTCATCAATGGCTATACAATCCTTCTGCTGAGCCTTGGCCTCCTCTTCAGTTTCGTACACATTTTACACAGACGGTAGGACTCCTTGGACGGGAGATCAGCAATCGCAAGACGACTACCTTCACACAGAACAACACAAACACAGAATAAACGCACACAGATATCCATGTCTTGATTGGGATTCGAACCCACGATCCCAATATTCAAGCGGGCGACGACAGTTCATGCCTTAGACCATTACTTTTATTCATTATTTTCACGTGCAGGAGGGTGACTATTAGATATAGATTAGGTATAGATTGTATTATTTGATTTACTGACATCTTACGCGCACCACTCTGAACTACAGGCAATTGCAGCGCGCTCTGTAATCTACACATCCTACAGTTCACCGTTACAGACACACTAGTGTCCTCTGTCTCTTACATGCTCCACTAGTCTTTTCCTGGTAACGGATTTTAACACAGGAACTATAACAGTTTCACTGTTAACTGCACACTCCGAATATCGTGGTATTTTAGCACACATAAAGTCTTCTCTTCACAGTCAGACTTTCAACTCCACTGAACTGCACTCAATAATTCTGATGCCGCAGTTCCTCGATTCAATTTCCCTGCTCCAAAGCAGGCGTCTCGAAACTCAACTGACTCAAACTATCTTCTTTGTCCTTCTTCATAATCCCTCGGCACGAACCACGTAGAAAACACAACCTCTCTATTTTTGAGGAGGCGTGTTTACGGAGCCGTTGCATAGCAACGGTCGCTGCACGAACCACATAGAAAACATCTCTCTTCAATTATAGCGCGCCCTCATTTCCGCTGGAACATCTTTACAGAGTAGTTGTCTAGTAATGAACGTCTACTGTGGTTCTTCTATTCCGGTTTTCATGGGTGATGTTACAATATACACGTACTAGTAGCTCATATGAAGTGTTTAAGAAGATATTATACGAATTCCTTCCTAGTAATAAATATTGCGAAAATTTCCTAGTAAGCCTATTTTTGTCCTTAAGTTCACATTTCTACGCCTGATAATTCGCAATTATTGTTTTTTTTAATTGTACATACTGATAGAATATTGATTGTTCTTATTAAAAGTTCCTAGCTCATGCGAAAAGCTAAAAGTCCTATAGCATATATCCCCTGTTTATGGAAGGAACCAAATATAACAGCATATCCAATATCCGTCACTGGTGTACTGTAATAACTGTTGACAAAAATATATTACCAATGCAATTATGTCAAATGGAAAAGGGGGTCACTAAATTAACTGCATTAAATTAATTCCTGTGGCACTGTCCACAGAGAAGAGCTGCAAATGCGTTTGAATATGGAAAGATGCACCCTACCTCAGTGTCGTTCCAGTACATATGCAGCATGTAGTTGCGAAGTACCGATGGGTTCTCGTTGATGTGGTCCACTGCAAGCATCACGGAAGGCATTACCCCTCGCCCTACTCTGGATTCGGGAATATGACGACCGTACGGGAAGAAACCAGCGATGTAAACGTCCCGACGTTTGTTGCCGGACAAGTTCGGCTTCTGGCACAGTCCTTTCCACATCATGAGGCACAGCAGCGCCAACACACAAAAGCTACATCTCGAGATGGCCATGTTGGTGCCAAGTTCTTAACTCACTTATCTTAGGAATCTGGTGAATTACTTCACGTTTCTTGTGTGTAGATGTTTAAATTAGTATTATCTTGATCCATTCATTCTACATTTATTTTGGCGGCTCCATTCACTGTTGTATTGTGTGTTTCCTTATAAGCGCGAAATAACCTCGGTGAATCTCATTTACTACGCAAAGAAAACAAACTTTTTTTTAACTTACATGTTACGTAAATTAATACTTCAAAATGTGCATGAATGTTTTTGGGGGGGGGGAACACTTAATAAAACTCTGAAATTTGGAATCCTAATAAAATGCAATTAATACTGCGAAAATTCCTTCATTTGCATTCTGTTACTGTGTAGTTAACGCTTCAAAATTATTTGTTATTCCACATAACAGACTGTTGTGTTCATCTGCAGCTTCCGTGCAACTTCGAGCCTTGTATAACTCTATTTTAAAACGGATTTATTTGAGATTTAGCAAACATTCACACGCGCATCCATAGGTATTTTGAATTTCTTTTACCTTAAAACACACTAGGATATCCACTTGTCTTACGATAGAAATATTCACAACGGGACACAGTAACAGTAGAAATGTTATTCATTAAAAATCACTGGCACCACAGCTCATAATCACTTGTTTCTATTGCTTGGTGATGACTTGGAAAGATTTGTGCGTATTGTTGCCAATGCCAGGTAATGAAAAGTACTTTAATATGGCACTATCCACCCTCAATTTTATTTCTACGAATCAAAGTCTTATTATTGAGCCAATGTAATGCTTCAAGATTAAACTACGAGAAACAACTTGGAAAACAACGATTCAGTACACCAGTCTCAGTGGTGGGTAGGGGATAAAACAAATATCAAGTTGCCTAGAGCTCTTATATTACTAACTTTTTAGTTCGTAATAGTACCACCAGGGCGTATTAGTCCTACTTGTAACAATACATGTCCAATGGCTGCGCATCGTGGCCATGTTCTTTTACTAGTTCCTTTCTCAAGCGCACATATTTCAGATGTTAATGTCACTTAGCAACAAGAACTGAACATAAATGCCCCTTGTAACACAGCTCGCCATTATAGACATAGTTTCTATTTCTCATGGCTTCAAACATTTCGCTCACAACGTCACCCACTCGTAAATTCGGAGACAATAATCCCTTCCGCATTTCCAGATACACTGAAACAAATTCACTTCTTCGCTCACTGTGATGTCGGAAAATTAGGAGTATACCAATTTATCGGATATCTTCATTCTATTAGCATCATGTCTTAGATAATAAAGGGATGGTTATGTGAACCCACTAGCAGAAAATTATTAACTGTTTATTTTAACGATACTGAATTTATTAAAATTTCCAGTTGCCCAGCGGCAGTTATCGGTCTCGCCGCAATATTTTCTCAGTTCATCGCATTACACAATTAACTTAAAAGCCGCCATACAAAGGGAACCACGCGCGTGAGGAAAATGTATTTTTATCATCTCTGTTTTGTGCTTCTTCCTTCCTTCTCTTGCTTCTTCTGTAAACGTGCAGAGCCATCTCTTGGTCGCTCACTGCAACAAGAGCAACAAGATAAAAATACTACTTATTCTAAAAGCAAGAAAATTACAGACACTAAAGACAGAATCGGAGAAGTTCATCGAGGTAGGCCTAGGCCCACTGGGGCTGTAGTGCCAAGGGGAAAAAGTATAGAATACAAATCATAACATCATAACATCAATTTTAATGTTTTATTATAGCCTTTACATTAACATAAATATTTTTATATCCTAAGGCCAGCTTTAAACAAGTTACAGTTAATAATACGTAGGCCAGTTTAATATATTCTACTGAATATTTCTTAAGTTCATTAAACGGTTGTATCCTAATTATTTTATATATTTGGTAAGCACTAAAATTAAAATTAAGTTCTTCACTTCAGTTTCTTAATTGAGTTTCTGTTATAATGATCTTTCAGTGAATGTTATACAGTGATATCAGTTTCATTCAACGCAAAGCACTAATGCCATCGGCCATTTCAGACTTATTAAGAATTTCAACGTAAGAAAAATGCTTCTACCTCTTACTAAAATAATGTAGCTTGCACATATTCAAAAAGACATGCAATAGCTCAACTGTTTGAAGATCTTATCATAAGTCATTAAAAAGAGCTAGCGATTACAAAACACTGATTCAGCTTGATGAAAATAAAGTTATGCATTCAGTTTTGATGAAGGTATGTGTATTTACTTGTACAATTAAAATCAACGTAATAAATGGACACTCGTATAAGGAAGGCAGAGTTCCATTTCTCCAAGAAAGTGTCCACGGGAATGACTTACTGCGAAAACTTGAAAGCAGAACCCTTTGCATATGGTACAGGACACAGAAACACGTTCGATACTGAAGCTTTGTTATTATTATTTGCTTAATTTCAAGTTATAATACAGAATGGGGCGCAGAAACTTCCTTTTTTTGAAGGCGAATAAAAGAAAAATTATTGCTGATAGACAAAATTTATGTTTAGCTAATGAAAGAACATACTTTAAAGTTTTAAATCATGTAGTTTTAAACAAAATATCTTGAAGGTGGTGGCCACCGTTCTCTATGCACTGATGCAACCGTTTTCTGAAGTTTCACTCTGTACGTTCCAACATGTGCACCGGAATTTGGGCTACTTCCTACCGAATAACATTCTTCAGCTGAAGCAGGTTTGTGGGGCGATGTTTAAAAACCTCTGCCTTGAGGTATCCCCATAAAAGAAATTCACAGGGCGTTAGATCAGGTGAGTGCGCTGCCCACGGGATTTCACCTCCAAGCGAGATGAGCCGTCCGGGGAACTTTGCCATCGAAGCACGGGCTGTGTGGGCCGTGGCACCATCCTGTTGGAACCAGACATTTCCTAGATGCATTTCTTCAAGAGCTGGTTCGAAAAAGTTTTTAATCATGTCCACATACCGCTGTGAATTGACAGTAACTGCATGATTGTCTTCTTCAAAAAAAATAAGGCCCAATAACTCCAGCACTCGACAACGCACACCATACTGTCACCTTATCACTGTGAAGTGGCCTCTCTTGGAGCTCTTTGGGATTGTTACCACTCCAATAGCGCATATGCTGATTGTTGACATATCCGGATAGGTGAAAATGTGCCTCATCACTAAACAAAACAAGTGCGTCAGGGGGCAAAGTTTCCAATAACGTTTCGCACGCCGTTATTCGGTTCTTGAAATCACGTGGTGACAATTCTTGCACAACAACCATCTTATATGGATGGAAATGAGGATGTTCGTGAAGAATTCGGCGCATTGAACAATTGGATATGTCTAGGGCGACTGCAGGTTTGCGAGCGGAGCGTCTTGGAGATCTCAAAATCGACTGTCGAACTGCCTCCACATTTTCTGGAGTCGTAACGGTCCGTTGTCGTCCTGATGATTTTTTCACCACACTCCCGATTGTCCTAAAGTTCTCTATCCACAAAATAATCGATTTCCGGTCGGGAACCGGGCCTCTGGGCTTAATTCCGGAGTGAGTACGGAACGCACGCTGCACCGCCACGTAGGAATGGTTGTTCGAAAAATAGGCTTCGACAGCAAACGCACGCTGCTCACTCGTCCACCTCATATGTTTCCTACTGAGGGGTATTAGACAGAAACTTCCGCGACTGTTGCGTTCGCCGAGCCTATCCCCACTTTTCTGCGACCGCCCCCTCCTTCACAATGCGTCTTCACAAAAAGGAAGTTTCTGCGCCCCACCCTGTAGTTAATACGAAAATATGAAATGTTATTCTATTGGCACAGATCACACTTACAACTTCGCGCAATTAAGCTCGCTAATAAAATAGTCAAATGGAAGTGAAATGTAAACTTCGAAGCAGAATTGAAACAGACAAGACCATTCGAGTGCAAAATTAAACGGGACTGCGATTAAAAGCTTATTATAAATATACATATTCCTACTGATTAAAAACAAACTCCGTGGCCTGCAGTCCGCAAGCGAACTATACCGACCGAGCGACCGCCGCTTATCTTCGAAGTTAGTGCCGACTTCTGCGGATAGAAGGTGTCACATTATCACGGATCCCCACGGCCGGTAATCTCGGTTTTCTAGACCGGAGCCGCTATTTCCTTGAAAAAGCTCCTCAGTTATCCTCACGAGGCTGAGTGGACCCCATTCCAGACCCACTATTTCTCAGAAAATCCGGTAGAACCGGGAACAGAACCCGGGACCTCTGGATCTATAGCCAGGAACTGTGGCCACTAGACAACACAGGCGGTCTTTTACTGATTAAAGCAAAAGTAATTCATTTAAACTCATTCATTACAGAGCTTTACAACAGCTGAAACCTATAATAAGTGTTCACTTAAATTACGTAATAAATTTAAGATTTATATTTCCTATACAACAGTAATTGCATTATTTGTTTTTTACTTCGTAACAAAGATCCAAGTTCTTCATTACAGATACAGTACAAATATCTGAAACAAGCACATGATAAAACATAAAGAAAAATAAGTAATAAATAAAATACAGGCGACACAAAACAAAGTGGGCAACAAGAAAAGAATTAAACGAGTATATATTTCGAATTAAATCCTGATAATATTGTTACATGTACAACCATTGCTAGGCAAGGAGTGGTAAAATAGGTTGCTAAGTTACTCAACAATAGAGGATGTAGTGGTTTCTGTGTTGGCCGTTCCGCCCAGCAGTGGAAACAGTGGGGTTATGCAACCCGTTACCTAGCAACATTCTGACCATCCACGTTACAATATATTTTAATAAATAAACCAATACGGCAGCTAATACTGAAAAAACGTAATGAGTAAAATTACAGATTAGTTAGTTATTGGAGAGGGTGGATTTCCCCATGCACCGCGACCAGTTTGATCTATTGTGCTTCCCTCTATGATATTCTATCAGTCTCTATACCCTACCGATACTGGTGCTTACCATCAGTCCCGACCAAGCCAGCGAATTCGGCCTCTACTGGCTTGGCGGTATCTGTAATGCTTCCCCCATCTATCAGAGGCGTTAAGAGACTACTGTTGGGCGAGAAATGTCCTTGAATTTGGCTCAGTGATCTCCTTAGGAGATGTGAGGTTCTTTTACGTGGCGTAAAGCTACGACACGGGACCCACGGCTTAAACTCCCTCCCGGAGGACTTCTTCCCTGAATTTTTCCGCCCTTAAAAATTCCACGACCTCCGCCGGGTTTGAACCCGCGTACTACGAGTCATGAGGTGGGAACGTTACCTCTAGACTATGGAGGCCGCTTAAAATTACTGATACTAACTGAATTATCAATCCAAGTGCAAAGTAACTGGTGTAGGTGTATGGCTTCTGGCTTAAATTTCGAGTAATAATGGCAGCTGGGTAAAGAGAAACCACGTTCCATTCAAAATAATGAAAGTTAAAAACATGTATAAAAATATCGAAACAATATTTCACCTAAAATTTGTTTTCCAGAAACTAAGATTATTTGCAATATCAGGTTTAGCTTCAGGTACAAAATAGCGATTTCTAACACGCAATCTGAGACGACCTATTTAACAACACACATTCATCATAAAATTCTGTGCACACCAACGTTTAAAATTTCTAACACTTTCAGAAAGGTAAATTAATAAGCTACCACCATGTTTTTCTTTTATACGCTGCCCTCACAATGAAAGATGGTGTACCAGTCAGGAGGTCAATGGTTGTAAGGCACGAAATCGTATCTCTTTTAAACATAACATTTTAAAGTTGGTGGAGCAAACATTTTCCTCTACCTCTCTTTGTTCCTGAGACCTCTAACATGTTGACGAAAAAGTCTAAAAGATTTACAGAGTATCATTAAACACGAACAAATTACCCATGTATATATAAAGACATCGTCAGCCATTATCTAATGGAATCTGCGTCACGTTCCTAAGATCCATCAGGGAACAGCATTATGGATCAGAGCTGTATCAGCATCATTTGATAAATGATTTTATATATGTGTGTATGACATATAATAACACCCTCCGTGATCTAACCTGTATTTACTACTACACAGCGTTATATCCAAAAAGATAGTATTCTTCAAGTCGATGTAAATTTGAGCAAGACAGTTTTTAACTCCTAAATCTGCAAAAACGAAAAATAGGTCTAAGCCCCAGAAGTACACAAGTAGGCCTATGTATTGTGAATCTGACATAAATATCAGGCGGCATGGGTCTGCACAGTGCCAATAATAGTATCGACAACAGCTCTCATGCTCCTACGCTTAAGAAAAAGTCTCAAAAACACTAATCTTGACAAAATCTACAGACCGTTAAAAATTACTACGAACGCGTGTTGTACGAAATTTATCTGTGGTTAAATATTAAAGTAAGTACATCTGTAATTAGTGCAGAAGTGAACGGGCCTAAATCGGACTTCCAAGCCTTCGAAAATATGGAAAATTCGATCATTCAAACAGCGAAAGTCTCCCCTCTTTATTTCACTTACTGTTGCGTAGAAATTTAAGTTATTGTAAGTTATGAATAAATGAGTTAGAGCATACGAGAGTTTAAGGAATGTTGATTTAAAACTAGATCAACATCATACGACCAGACGGAAAATTAATTTACTAATATTTCGTTTTACTAAACTCTCTAATAGCAGATATAAATCGATGGTTCAACGTAGCTCAAACATAGAACCATCACTCAAAATTATCCTGACCCACTCTCTCACATCACACAACTTTCTTCCTCGAAGAAACTGCCTTCCTTAAAATTTCTCTGTCTTTCAAATATTCGTTTCCACTATTCCAGGTATACGATTATATTTTACTTCGTTTGTATATAAAAATATGTCTTTAGCAGACAGTACTTTCAGTCTGATTAATGTGTCGCGTTTTATCAGGAAGTGTCTGTGACAAATAAAAGGCAAGCCTACGTTTGTGAATATCTATATATTTCTGTCAAAAGGCATTTAGTAGTAATAAACACACGTGACTAGCCTCATGCTTCCGGTTGTAGCAGCTGTTTTAAGAAACGCGCAAGCGCAGATTAACATAGGTACAACAGTACAAACATAATTGTGTGAACACGAATCCTAATATAGTTATTTAAAGGATTTTTTTTCAAAAACTCTTGTTTCTCGAAGTGGAGTGTTTTGTTTTTGAAGATGCTAAAATGTTAAAGTAATAAACTGGTCATTAAATGGCTGGCAAAATGGGTCTTTTGTCAGGGAGATTCTCCCCTCTTCTCTCTTAGCTCCAGTGTGAAAGTCTTGTATAGGTATTCATTGCGCGGAGTTGATTCAAGCTGTTTGACCAACAGTAACTCACTCCTGAGCTGTAAACCATGTTGCAACCGTCCCATAGCTCTGCCTACACATGGCAGTGTTCACAAGCGCAATGTTTCCTGCTGCAGTTATAGGATGCCAGTGTTTCCTTATACTCAGAGCTGTCACACGCAATTATGGTGAACCAAGGTACAGTTGTGTTCACAGAACTTCTCTAAAATAAGGAATTATTCGATGACAGAATAACAACTGTTTCATTATTTATCTATAATTGTGAAAGTTTTCACTACAGCTCCTCTCCCCTACCTGTATTGTCACCTAACTATGTTGTTTCTATTTATTATCACCTGTATCTTCTTGTTATTAAGGCACTCAGTATCTTCTCAGTTGTGTGTGAGTGTAACTGCTAACTTGTTAAGAACCCATAATGTTCTTGCTCATATTTCTTTCAGGTCCTGTTCAGTAAGAAAACAACACTTTTGAACTGGCTTCTTATCCGTGAGTGACCTTGCAGGCCTCATTTTATAAATGAGTTGGAGTTATGACCCTGAAAAAAATATGGCCCAACTGTTTCAGGCGCTGTCTTGAAGAATCATTTTCCATTTCCTTATGGTGGGACAGAATATCGCAATATATCCATAGCCATTCATGACCATAAATCAACAATGTCTGACACATTCTTGTATTTTATCGAAGGTTATCATTCTAATCACCATTCCCCAGAACATGGGTCATGCAACGGGCTCTCGTATTACAAATAAAACAATTAAGATCCAAGTAACCCTGGGAACGGACTCACAGGACCGGGGGTAATTCGGCTTATGTCTTGTAAGTTACTCCCCCACAATCTGTAAATAATTCGTTTGCTAATTCCCTCCCCCCCCCTCAGGCTTACAGAAGAGAAACGGAACTTCGAATCAATAAACAGCCATGGAGTCTTGAACTGTTTGTTTTCTGCGTGACTTGCTTACGCTGCACCATCTGCGTGAGGCCATGCAGTGCCGCACACTATGCGCATATGGTAGGGTGATGAATGACGAACATAGAAGTATGTGAGCGAAGTTTCTGTAGCTTATCTTACGGTTCTCTCCTGTGATTCGGCTAGAGAAGCAGAAAAATTTCATGGAAGAGCCCCTTAAGGATAGCCGGGTCCCGTCTGTAACGCGACTCCAGTGCAATCGGAACGTAGGCGAGGCAACTCCCATAACCCGAATAATGACACTCGCAGGAATAAAGTGATCGTGTGCAACAGTGTACAATATGCGCCAAAATTAGAGTACTGAAATGAAAAGACGTCCTGTTGATACCACTGCCTATTCATGTGAAGGCCCCTTGCACGACAGAACCTTCTCAAATACTGAAGAAATTGTCGGATCAGCATAACCCTGTAGCGTTCTTGGGTGACGGTAAGAGCATTGCCTTCCTCATCCTCAATGAAATAGGGACCTAATATACCGTGTGCTAAACGGCACACCATATCGACACACGTGTACTAACCCGGCGGAGGTCGTGGAATTTTTAAGGGCGGAAAAATTCAGGGAACAAGTCCTCCGGGAGGGACTTTAAGCCGTGGGTCCCTTGTCGTAGCTTTACGGCACGTAAAAAGAACCTCATGCCTCAAGGAGGCCTCTGAGCCAAATTATAAAGGACATTTCCCGCCCAACAATAGTCTCTAACGCCTCTGGTAGCTGGGGGAAGCATCTAGATACCGCTGAGCCAGTAGAGGCCGAACTCGCTGGCTGAGTCGGGACTGATGGCACGCACCAGTATCGGTAAGGTACAGAGACTGGTAGAATATCACAGGGGGACGTACAATAGATCACTGGTCGCGGTGCATGGGGAAACCCACCCCCTCCAATAATAATAATAATAATGTAGCGGTTTCTGGAAGATAACATCTGGCCGATCAAAACCAAGGAAACGAGTTGTCTGGTGACCACTTCCGTATGAGCGGAAATAATACTCAACTATGAATACTTTTTCCTCTGTCGAGAGACCCATTTCCAACAACAACTGCACAGCACAACTTCCTTTTCACTGCTGGGAACACGTGCGGCTGGAGCTGTACCCCGTCAACAAACGCACATGCGCGTTCGAGATGCGCGAGTTTCAGTACTATAATTTTGGCGCATACTGTATTAGCAGTGTCAAGTCTTCTTGTGAAGTGTCGTTGATGATCGTAGATGACGGTATAATGGATGTTTCAGGTTCAAGTAGTGACAGAAGCAATGGAAAAATTCTACTAATCAGCGTTCTGTGAACAGCGTATTGCAAGACTTATCAAACCTTGAAACAGGGTTTCACTGTGGTAAGGTCTGTCAATAACAAGGCCAGTTGTATCAAGCAGGGAGATTACGGAAGGAGTTGTTCTAAGCAGCCTCCTTCCACAGACAGTTAGTAAAAAGTGAAAAGTAGAGGTATCCCTGTAAGAGGCCTTGGAGGCTAATAGGGTTGTGAGATGTTGAGGTTCCAACATTAACTAAACAATCGGCTCATAGATGGCGGTAAGGTTGTCAGCCCTACGCGCCGGCCGCCCTTTACCCCCAAGAATATTCCAAGAATATTCCTGGTACTCATTTTTGTTAAGAGGCTGAGTCGACCCCCCAGTTAAGGAAAGAAACTGAATTTTTGTTCTGTATGCGAGGCGCAAGGCGAGTTTCAAGGCAACACGGTGACACTAACAAGGTTCGCGAGAATTGTTGTGCACATTAACATGTAATTCAATTATTACTCCATATTATCGAGAGTAACTGTAAATACGCTATTAATTAAATAAAAAAATTAACAAGTATACAGGTATATTTTATACCAATATGTGGGTATGTGTACAATATATACGCCGATGGGTATTTGTTGTGCATGTACAAAGACGTACATGTATATTTAAAAGAGGTGCATGTTATAGTCACCCTGTAGATATATGCACATACTGACAAGTAATATAGACATATAGATCGGTAGGCTTATGTATACCTAGTGAGGTACATGTATATATACCGGTAGTCACAAGTAGACATAAAGACAGGTACACTTACGAATGCCGGTATGTACAATAATCGTATGTACAGGTATGCAAATTACAATGGGGCACTATGGTACAAGCCGAAAGGTCGCGGGTTCGAGTCCCGATGAGGTGGATATTTTCAATTTATCTAATTCTTCCAGCCATACTATGACGATGGAGTCGACTCAGCCTCTAACAGAAATGAGCATCAGGAATCTTCCTGGGGGCCAAGGAAGGGCGGCGCGTAAGGCTGACAACCTATCTAGAGAAAATATGAGAGCCTCGACGTCTCACAACCCCATGGGCCTTCATGGCTTGTTACAGGGAATTTACCTTTTTTGTTACCTTTATTTAAGTTACAGTTGAGGTATTAAGGCATTGATATGAAGTCAGTAAAGACCCGTATTAGTAGGTAATCTACGCTTATGGAAGATATAATTAATAAGGAAGAATGAAAATATGTCATATATTCTTTATGAGAAGTGTGAATGTTCAATGGGCTGGCAGGGAACCCCATACACATTTCCCTTCACCCTAGATAAGAATAATGGTAACCTCTTGACAGACAATAAACATCAGACACCCTTCCCATCGGATGAAACTTCAAAGATCCGTGTAAGAGACGGAGTGGTATGCGGCGACAGCGTGATGACGCGTGACCCTAACAAACAACAAGAGGATAGAAGGCAGCCACCCCATTATGGGTTCGTCACATACATAATTAACGTTTAGAGATGCTTGGTAATTTCTGTCCTTGGGAAGGATTGTAACCATAAAATAAGCATCAGAGCTTGACTTGGAGATGATACTCACCTTTTCTCCAAAGCGAAGTTCTCACATCACCTTCCAGAATGAAGCAAAACAGCAGCAACATCTGAGTCGGCCCAACCATCCTTAAGTAGTAAGTGTCCTGGCTCGCTGGGCCTACTTTATTTCTCTTTAACAAACTGTATGATGTATAATTGCCGGTCACGGTAGCCGAGTGGTCTAAGGCATGTACTGTATTCGCTCGCTCGGAAGCCGGGATCGTGGGTTCGGATATGTTTCCTATGAGGAACGAACTGAATTTCTATATATTATTCTTATACACTGCCGGTCACGGTAGCCGAGCGGTCTAAGTCATGCACTGTCTTCGCTTGCTCGGAAGCCGGGATCGTGGGTTCGGATATGTTTCCTATGAGGAACGAACTGAATTTCTATATATTATTCTTATACACTGCCGGTCACGGTAGCCGAGCGGTCTAAGGCATGCACTGTCTTCGCTCGCTCGGAAGCCGGGATCGTGGGTTCGGATCTGTTTCCTGTGAGGTACGAACTGAATTTCTATATATTATTCTTATACATTGCCAGTCACGGTAGCCGAGAGGCCTAAGGCATGCACTGTCTTCGCTCGCTCGGAAGCCGGGATCGTGGGTTCGGATCTGTTTCCTGTGATGTACGAACTGAATTCTTATAAATCATTCTTATACATTGCCGGTCACAGTAGCCGAGCGGTCTACGGCACGTAGTCTTCGCTCGTTTGGAAACCGGGATCGTGGGTTCGAATCTAATTCAGGGCATGGATGTTTAGTTTGTGTGCATCTTTCTGTGTTTGTGTACAGGTAGAGGCCTTGCGACGAGCTAATCACCCGCCCAAGGAGTCCTACCGAATGTGTAAGATCTAGAAAAACCGAAGTGAACGGAGAAGTTCATGGAGGTAGGCCTAGGCCCACTGGGGCTCTAGTGCCACGGCAAAAAATGCTGTATAATTATACGTGTGCATCTGCCCCGAATTCCATCAAATGCCGCTTCCGTTTGTGCATCTGTGTCCTCTGGGATAGGCGGAACGCAACAGCACGAACTCAACACAATGCAACTAATTTTTCTGCTTTCCCTGAAAACGTTGCCTATATATACACTGCATATGCAAGGAAGTTCCTGCCTTTGTTGACCGGTTAACAACGCTGCGTTTTACCGCCGGCTGCGAGGTGGATACGAATTTCTCCGATGAGTCAACATGCCTGTTGGCTGATAACTTTCGGAACGAAGTAGTTGCCAATCCATAGTTCATAGGAGATGTTGAAAATGCTGTCATTCTACACGTAGACATTTCCCTCACCGGCTGAAAATGCCTGATTTATCCTTCGAAGCCGTTCTTCAGGAATATTTACAATTTCCTTGAATGTTTTTTAGTTCTTCCGTTCGGGCGTTACTGTCGTTTCAGATTTCAGTTGTTGTTATTGTTGTTGTTGTCGTCGTCGGCAGTAATCAGAGCGTTAAAATGCTAATACCGTCGCTGCTTTTTCTTAGGATGTAAAGTTGATATTTAGTGTAGATCGCCATTATAGAAATTATATGGCTCGCTAATGCCGTAAAAATGGGTGCAAGCAGCGGAAATTATGCTTATACAATATTTAATATATTCACTGCCATTGCGTAGTTGTTGAACATTCTCATGGAGATAGAAAATCCCACAAGTTAGAACTGAACGCACAGGAGGCTCTGGGGTCCTTTAAATCAGGCAACATGAGATCCCTTTCAGAAGGTAGTAGTTTCCTAGGAACATCCGAAGTGGATGCGGTTCGCAAATTGCGAAAAAAGTTCCGGTTATTATCGTAGAACATCACATCCGTCCCTTGAGACTAGCAGAAAAACTAGAAACCCAAGTTACTTCTGTTACATACAAACCTAAAGGAAAGGCGCACTGGAAGTGTAAGAAATCCTGCGAAAGCAGGAATGTAACAGAGCAAAGTCGAGAATTTAGCATAAATAAAATAACATAAAATACTTTTCCAGCCTTAGGGTGGCCGCACACCAACTGCGTCAAGACAAGCATCAAGACATGAGACAAAAGACGCGGTCTTGCTTCATTCGTGATTGGTCAGCATGAAGTGACGTCAGCATCATGATTCAGAACGGTGTGCGGATGTTTTCATAATCTCATTCGTTTCAACTTTGCTCCTTTCTTTGCGTCATGTCGCAGACATCGTGCCTTGACTGTTACAAGTCTTGACGTATGCCGGTGTGCGGCCTACCTTAGTCTCATACGAAATTCCTATAATAGCATTTTATCGTGTGCATATAATAGAGGCAATATAATTTTAGAGGGATATTCCATTTTCATTCTAGCATATATTATATTTTTATACAAAATTCAGCTGCTTAACATGAACTGAAAATCTATCTTACATCAAGTGTCTATACCCACAGATGCACAGATCCCTCTAAATGTCCGCCCATTTCAGGCTTTCTTCTGTGTATTAAATCTGTGTGTCTAAATCACATAAAAACGAAAATCATGGTCTAATGGTTGCCATGAAATCTTTATCCATATGTCCCCTTTTCAAAGCCCACCCGTGAAATAAAAAATGAGGAGCGAAAATCTGTGGATTTCCTTAATTTCTCTATGAAAAAACTCCCACTTCCTTCACAACTTACTAATTTCCATTTAAAGCTATATAATCCCCTAACCTGGTAGTGCTTCCTTAAAGAAAGCGAGAAATCAAATTCTTTCCTCAGAAGCACAAGTCCTGAAAATATAACAAGGCAATATGTTCACCAGGCCGGTCACGGTAGCCGAGCGGTCTAAGGCATGTACTGTGTTCGTTCGCTTGGAAACCGGGATCGTGGGTTCGAATCCCACTCAGGGCATGCATGTTTAGTTTGTGTACATGCGTTTTTCTGTGTTTGTGTACAGGTAGAGGCCTTGCGACGAGCTGATCACCCGCCACAGGAGTCCTACCGAATGTGTAAGATCAAGAAAAACCGAAGTGAACGGAGAAGTTCATGAAGGTAGGCCTAGGCCCACTGGGGCTGTAGTGCCAAGGGGGGAAAAAAATATGTTCACCAGCCGTGGTATTTCTAAGATACAAAATTAATGAGCAAAAAGTTTGTCATTAAAATTCTCGCCGGAATGTTAATATATAGAAAAATGTAGGGTAATTTTTAACCGAGAACTTCGTGCAAAAAAAAAAAAAAAGCAATTACACGCAAGCCCTATGTGATCATATGCTATTGACCTCAGTCCCTGAAAGTTCGTAGGAGATCATCCATAATCTTTACAGGTTTATCAAATTTGCAGCATCCTTTTTTTTTGTATCGGGGGAGGGGATATTTTAAGAAGCTTTCAGTATTTAGACTACATGGTAGGATGATTGATGAGATAAGGAATTGAAAGGGATTTGGAAGGAAGCGCTACATACTAATACGGATATGTATACGCCAGGCGACTAATAACGCCACTATTATTTATTGCAAGGTAAATCTGTAGTCGGTTACGGTAGCCGAGCGATCTAAGGCATGCAATGTCTTCGCTTGCTCGGAAGCCGGGATCGTTGGTTCGATTCTCACTCAGGGTATGGATGTTTGGTGTGCGTTTTTCTGTGTTTGTGTACAGGTAGAGGCCTTGCGACGAGCTGATCACCCGCCCAAGGAGTCCTACTAAATGTCTAAGATCTAGTAAACCAAAGTGAAATGAAGAGTTTCAGGGAAGTAGGTCATGGCCCATATTGGGGCTGTAGCGCCAAAGAAAAAAAAATGTAAATTTGTCCCTGTCCTCAACTAATTAAGCACTACGCTATGAAGGAGTATGGGGGAGTGGATGTATAGAGCCATGTTTTCTTGTCTTCAGCACTGGTTGGAGGTCAATGGTCAGCTTCACACCCCAGCCTCTTTATCCCCTGGGAAAGAGCCCTCGGTACACATTGGATAGGAGGCTGGGTGGGCCCCAGAACCGGTCTGGATGACATGGAGAAGAGAAAATTTTTTCCCCTACCGGGACTCCGAACTCCTGACTCCATGGTCGTCTAGCCCGTAGCCAGTCTTGTCGTGGACAGATCGTGGGTGTTTAGTTGGTGTGAATACTGTACCATGTCCGCGAACTATCGGTGTCACCTTGAAACAATCGAGGTCTGTCTCGAGTATGCAAGAGCTCAAAGTGTTATTGCATGTCAGCTACTTCCACTTCGGGACGCCTAACATTCGCTCGGTCACAAGATAAGACTCGTGTTACAAAAATCGGGTGATATTATTAAAAATTTTACTTGACTGGATGCCTTGTTTATTGTTCTTAGGAGGGTATTAAGAGGCTCGTCTATTTGAGAACACTACAGTTCGTGTAATGCAGCCACTGCCGATTGAGATAACGCCACCCGTTTTACTTGGAGTTTTATACAGCTATAAGTGAAAGCTATATTTCCATTAGCGAGATTAATTTCTTTAGCACAGCCTAATCTGTCTTACATGTTGATGTCTACATGTTACATTCCTTTCCATCACATACCTCGCAATCTTCCATCATTCACTCACTCGTGGAGCTGAGCCCTTCTTGAGGAGCCGCCAATTGTTCAGCTACTCAAGAAATTTCCAGCATTTTATGGAACCCGAAGGTTCATTACCGTATTCACAAAAGCCCTCCACTGGTTCCTATCCTGAGCCAGATCGATCCAGTCCACACCATCCCACTCTGTCTCTCTAAGATCCATTTTAATATCTTCCACCAACATAAGTCTTGGTCTTCCTAGTGGTCTTTTTCCTTCTGGCTTTCCTACCTACATCCTATATGCTTTCCTCTTCTCTCCATTCGTGCTACATGCCCTGCCCATCTCATCCTCCTTGACTTCATCAATCTAATCATACTTGGTGAAAAGTACAAGTTATGAAGCTCCTCCTCATTATGTAGTTCCATCCAATCTCCCGTAACTTCATCTCTCTTCGATCCAAATATTATTCTCAACGCCTTCAGTCTCTATTCCTCCCTTAATGTCAGAGGCTAAGTTTCATACCCATACAGAACCACGGGCAAATTATGATATATATATATATATGATGATGATGATGATGATGATATATTTTTATATTCTAATTTTTACGTTTTCAGACAGCAGACGGGAAGACAAAAGGTTCTCGACTGAATGGTAGCATACATTAACCGATTTAAATCTCTCCTTAATTCCCTCATGAATTGTCTTCTGTATTTTTATTTTAGAATTTTGTTCTGAAAATCTAATAGAATTCTTTTGAGATCATGATGAAAGCATTGTAAGGTGTCAGGGTATTATGATGAACAGAAGCTTTAAATCTCGGCATGTCTGCTCTGAATTCTGGGAATCCCCTTACAGTTGCATCCAAGTTTTGTGGTATTCTTCGCATGCAGGACATTTCGTGACTGCGTTAGTCGAGAAGGGTCTCACCTGTAGAAGTTTGGACGAAATTCAGTATTGCCTGCAGATGCTGAAAAACAACTCCGTCACAGAATCGTCCGTTTAAAAGTTGGTTTTTGTAAGTAAGTAAGTAAATGTATCCCTGTAACGGGCCGTGGGGGCCCATGGGGTTGTGAGATGTTGAGGCGCCCACATTTTCTAGACAATTGCCTCACGGATAGAGGTAAGGTTGTCAGTCCTAAGCGCCGGCCGCCCTTTACCCCCCAAGAACATTCAAAGAATATTTCTGGTACTCATTTCTGTCAGAGGCTGAGTCGACTCCAGGGCCATAGTGCGGCTGGAAGAGTTAGGTAAATTGAAAAAATCCAATGACTTCATCGGGATTTGACCCCGCGACCTTCCGGCTTGTAGCATAGTGCCTCAACGAACTACGCTACTGCGTGGTGGGTGGCCTTACTCCTAGTAGTAACTTCAGTTCTCAGTAAGTATGGAGTAAAACTAAAATGAAGATCCTCTGAAAATGTCACACACTTCAAATATTCGGGAACGACAATAATAAATCAAAATTTGATTGTTTTTTCGTATGTTGTCTTAAATTGTAAAAATTAGAATCTGCAGAACTATAATTATTTCTTTGTTTCTGTATGGATGTGACATTAAGGGAGGAACCTAGATTAGGGTTGTTTTGGGACAGAGTGTTGAGGCGAATATTGGGACCGTGGAAGGATGGCGTGGTAGCAGGTTCAAGAGAACTGCATAGTGAGGAGCTTCATAATTTGACCTTTTCGCCAATTATAATTACAACGTTGAGTCAAGGTGATGAGATTGACAGGAAATGTAGCATATATGGGGAAGAAGAGGACTGCATGTAGGATTCTGATGAGAAATCACAGAAAGAAAGAGACCACTAGGAAGGCCAAGACGCATGTGTGTGAATATTATTGAAATGGAACTTGGAGAGAGAGATAGAGAGTATGAAGTGGCAAGGACTGGATTGATCTGGCTCAGGATAGGGACCAGTGGTGGGCTGTTGTGAAAAAAACAATTAACTGTACGGTTCCATAAAATGTTGAGATATTCTGGAGCAGCTTTAAATTGGCGATTCTCAAGTAGGACGTAACTCCATGGATTCAGTTATTTTTCATACCACTAACACTGTTTAAATCAGCTAACTATTAATGACAGAATTATATAAGAATCCCTTTGGAAAATCCCTTCTCTAAAACAGGTAGAATAAAACTGCATATATTTGGTTGATTGATATTTGATTGTCTTCAAAACTGGGAGCATATCTAGTAAATTCTTTATAGTAAAACAGGCTATGAGAAATGAGAATAATATTATGTCNTCCGGGGTTCTGTCAGGAAGATATAAATAAAAGAAACATATTAATGCCAATGTAACTGAAAAAGACATGAATCGCTACTGACTTCTTGGTGGGAAAGACAACACCAGGCATTTGAGTTTTTTTCCCTTTCCTCTGCATGGAATCTGAGACGAAATAATTGGTGGAACGTAATGCATGATAACGTCTTAATTTTTAAAGGTTTAACGCCCTGTGTTATTTTTTTTTTAATTTCACTGGTAGGTTGGTGACGCTTCCCACAAAGTCACTCCTGACGTGCACATGATGCACTACGTGTTCATAAATTATGATTTCAATACTGATTAATGGAAATATGATTTCAAAATGACAGAAATTGTAGCCGTTCATCATAATTTGGTGGACTATTTTGTATTAATTAAATCTATATTAAGTTAATATCACGTAAATACAAAGAGATCCGGCAGATAGTCAACTCTTACACGCAGAAGGGACATAGTTCAAGTTTTGCTATGTGGACAGGAAGCAACATCTGGTACTTTCCTGCAATTCTGGCAGTTTCAGCAAAGTCGGAAAGTCTTTGAGAATTTGAGAGCTGACAGTTTGGAACAGCTATAATTTAGAAGTGGGAGGGCCGGAGCCTCATCCCCTGATCGTAATGCATCAAGTTGCTGTCAACCTTAGCGTCAGGTCAGCAACTGCCACAGTCACATAGCAAAGCAACATGATTGGAAATTCACAAATTTTGGGGAACTCCTAGTTTGAAAACTTAACCAATGACAAAAGTGGAGGAGTGGATTTCTCTTGGAGTCTGTGGTTCGTGGATCACAGGATTCAGAGAGAGTGCATTCCAACTCAAGGAGTCTTCATTCAACATTCGGCCAAGTCAGACACAAAATACAACTACGTCCCTTCCGTAAAAGTATTATAAGTTAAAATCAAAATAAGTGTTACTAATAGATTACGTTGTATTCAGTGAGCTGGGGTGAATTAAACAATTACTAAGTGCAAAATCCTGAAGTGGTGTATGTGACTGTAGCGTAAGAATCTTCCTGCCCTGCCTGAGCCAGGCCCGTATATGACCCTGGATAAGAACTCATCTCTACTCATTACAGAGCAGAACCCAGATACTCCCGTTTTCCCTACTTGCGAGACACCTAATGGTAGTACAGGAAACGAACTCCCGCCTACCAGCACCAGCAACCACAATTCTCCTCCCTTCGCAACTAACTTCTTGCCATCCACGAGAAGAGGGAGGAGGGCAGTAACTCCAGTGGAGGCGTCCAGACACGAGGCACAGGTGAGCCGCAGCACCGGAAGGAAGGGATACCGGTAAAAGAACTAATAAGTGACGAAAAGTCGGGCGAAAAGCAGTCACAAGTGGACGCGAACGTAGAGGGCAACACAGAACAACAGAAGTGAGCGGTGATAAAATTCCACAAATACTTGTAATTGCAGTAAAACCGAGTATACGTGTAGTGAAGAAAATCTCATTCATGGAGCTGAGCCCTTCTTGAAAAGCCGCAAATTGTGCAGCTACTCAAGAAATTCTCAGCATTTTATGAAAACTGAAGGTTCATTACCGTGTTCACAAGAGCCCTATCCTGAGCCAGATAAACCTAATCTATCGCATCCTATCTCTCTAAGATCCATTTTAATATTGTCCAAGTCTACCTTCGCCTTGGTCTTCCCAGTTGGCTCTTTCCTTCTGGCTTTCCCACCAATATCCTATATACACTCCTCTTCTTCCTATTCGCGCTTCATGCCCTGCCCATCTCATCCTCACTGACTTCATCGGTCTAATTATACTTGGATAAGAGTACAAGTTATGAAGCTCGTCATTATGCAGTTTTCTCCAAACTCCTGCCACTTCATCTCTCTTCGGTCCAAATATTCTCCTCAACACACTTGGCCTAAACACCCTTAATCTATGTTCCTCCCTTAATGTCAGAGACGGGAAGACAAAATGTTCTGGACTGAATGGTAGTAAGCATTACCCGAATTCCATCTCCTCTTAATTTCCTCATGACTCAGGTCTTGATTTGCTATAGTCGTTCCCAAAATATCTGAACTGTGCCACATTTTCAGAACATCTGTTTGCTCTCATTATGTTATAATTCCGCTCTGTATTCTGGTGACGAGGCAGCAACAGCAGGTGGCAGCCACCTGCTCACGCTGGCTCCTCGTTCGTGGATTTTTCTACCCTGAAGGTGTAGGCGATACGTTCCTCCGAAACGTCGGTTCACACAATATCTACACGACCCCACATTCCACAATACAGAATTCTCCATAGTCACCGCCATGAAAACCTCAAAGATCTTTCTTCCAATATTGACGATGAAATCTAACGAATGGAACAATTTCTGTTCTGCTTACAGCACAATATTCTAATCACCGAACCACAAAATACAATATTTTAATCACCGAACCACAAACTACAATCTGATAGATAACGAAAGTATTCGTGGAGCTGGATATATACTGAATATCTTTCGTTGTTCTCAGAACGCCCAAAGAAATTTTTTTCTCAGTACTATAAAAAACCATAAATACTGTCACCACATGCTTCAAGAAAGTACTGTTATGAATTTTTTTAAAGGAAGCACATGACAGCAATTTTTATCCTTTTTGCTTCTCTTTTTTAAAAATCAACTTCTTACAGAAAACTAGTAAATACTAAGAGAAATTTAAAAGTTGTATCCCATTTCCATCTAGGAATATTGTATGTGGACTTATAGTCCTACATGTCTGTTCAACACCCTTCTGACATGTTTTGAGCAATGGAACTGAGTCGTGTAACTTTTCCCCTATAGCTTCGTAAACTAATATCTGATTCGTTGAACTAAAATCTTATTTTGCTGCTTATTGTATCTGTTTCCTAGCTGCACACCGATTTTACCTCCCAAATTAAACAATTTTACAAAATTTATTCACTGCAACGCTGGCTCCTAACCTTCGACTCCCTGTCGACAAAATGATTTACAACATGAGTGTCTGTTTAATTAGTGGGATCAGGTGTTTCCAGTTTCAAGTAGAAACCTTGTCAAACTTGTAGTTGTAATATTCACATCAATCTCTGTTAGCATAATTACCTCCACTATGATGAACAACTGGATGCTACTGATTGCGCAAACCTAATATTTCACGGACCTCCGAATCATTTTTTTAAATATCCGCGATATTTTAAGTGCAAGTGAAGTATAATAAGGGTACATTGTATGCCCAGTATTCTTCCCAACTCATATTTCGATTTAATTCTCTATCATAGGTCAAGTGTGTGGCGCTGAGTGTAAAGCATAAACAAACAAACTCCGTGGCACGCTGCCTGCAAGCGAACAATACCGACAGAGCGCCCGCCGCTTGTCGACGAAGTTAGTGCCAACTCTTTGCGGATAGAGGGTGTCAATTGGTCAGCGCAACGGTTCCCCACGGCCGTTGATCTCGGTTTTCTAGGCCGAAGCAGCTATTTCTTTGAAATAGCTCCTCAGTTATCCTCGCGAGGCTGAGTGGACCCCGTTCCAGACCCACTACTTCTCAGAAAATCTGGTAGGGCCAAGAATCGAGCCCGGACCTCTGGATTTGTAGGCAGGAACTCTGACCACTAGACCACATAGGCGGTCGAGTGTAGAGCATGGCTGGTTTCATTCAGATGGTATAAGCCCAATATCCTGTTGTCCTTTTCGTTTATTTTAGTTTGCAAAACTTGTTTATTGTTGACGTGGTTATTACAGACATAAAATATGTTTTCATCATTAGCCCTGTATTTCCATTATGACGTCTTCAATTCAGACGTAAAACTCTATAATTGTAGCTCCAACTATGATATTTACATAAATACTTGTCCCTTCTAATACGGTTATTTCTGAGTAAAACTTGCTTACACCTGTTATTCACTGAGCAGATTCAACAGTTCGAAACGCACTGAACTTAAACTCAACATTTATGAGTATAGTAATCAATTAAAAGCGCATCTACTATTCAGAATCTAACATCTGCCACATAGGTGGAGGAGATATAAAAATTTGCGGGGCCCCAGGACCCAATTCGTGCTATATGCCCTGTCCATCTCATCCTACTTGACTTGATCATTCTAATTATACTTGGAGAAGAGTACGAGTTATGAAGCTCCTCATTATGCCGTTGTGTGCTAGAAGCTTTATTAGTTACTAAGACCTTCATACAGTGTTCTTGTTACACTAAAAATCTTAGGGGTCCTTCAACCCTCTCATGCTAGAAAATTGCATACCCGCCTAGAGTGGGGCCCTAGGCCGTGGCCTACTTCCCCTGTGCCATTAACCGCTTCTGGGTGTAGTACTTGACGAGAATTGCAAGTGTATCATTTGGAGCATAAGCTGGAATTAAAGGACAATTCCACAATTTGGAGGTTGTGACATAATTTAATTCTCCATTGAATGTGGCTGGCAAAGAACAGAAATCTATAACGACGGATTACAAACACAGAGAAATACTGATACAAAACCGACAGCTATAAAACAGCGAAGTTCACTAACGCGGTGTACTTCTTGAATTGAGAGCATAGCCTGTGCGTGAAGAAGCTTCTAATACATCGAAATCTTTCCAGCCAAAATAATTTTCACATCATTCTTCTAGATGTCGTTATACGACAGCACTGAATTACAGATGATACTCGACTAAATTGGCCGGTCACCAATATAACTTTCCATAAAAGCGTAATGGTATCTGCAGGGCAAATTTTACCCATTTGACTATCGTCCAGACAGGTCGGTGAGTATTCACAAAGTTTGTATGACAAATACCGTGCGGAATGAGATGTTGCAGGAAGAAGAATCAAGCAAGTGAAACTAATAAAATATCCTAAATCTGGTATGGTAAATATATTTAATCATGCTGTGTATTAGGAAAAAACTTGTTCAAGCCCAAGGTCTGCGGTTAAAATCACAGGCTCAGCATTTGAATATGTGTTCTTTCCATCAGTTGACCCTACAAATTACGGTATCTGGATTTCTTCGGCATACAAAATTAATCAGGACTATTCACGTTTATATATCAAATGACAAAAGATTGTATGTGGAAATCTATGAGTCATTAAACATCATAAACAAGTATGCAATCCACCATATTTGTAAAGTGAACGTCGTATGTTTTAACAATGCCTGATCTATAAGATACAAGAACAAGACAGGGCACTGTCTTGAGGACAAATATACATAACTACAATGAATCAGAATACATTGACGTGTTACAGAAAAGCGTACATTCTGATAGGATGATCGTTCTCTTAATTAAAACCAATAAGAAATGGGCCACCAGCACATGTTAAGACTCCCTGACGTAATAAAACAATACATGAAACATGACACTAAAACTAAGAAAGACAAAATGCAGATCTGCAGTACCAACCTTTATCATTTTCCTGTCACTGTCATAAGATCCCCACGGTACGTGAGTATTTTCCCTCCAAGAAGGCATCCCAATTTCACCGTCTCAGAATTACCGACTACGGAGACATCAAACTTATAGAGAAATTCTAAACCCAGCATTTCTTAGGAATCTTCACACAACATTACAAGATGCATACACTTAAAACTGATTAAGAAAAACTTAACACAATATTTCTATCGAAATAGCGGATTGAATACCTTTCTCCAATTACTAACCGCGGGTGACACGAGCTTACGTTCGGCTGCTAAGACACTGAGGGAGGATTCCAGTCCCGGCCAAAAACGGGGTGCAGAGGGGGGAAGGGACGGATGCGTGCGCAGCAGTCAATTACTCGCCAAATGTACTACCCATGTGCTATGGCATCAGTCCCGAGACGAACCGCTTCTAACCTCCAAGCAATCGATAACATCCGAGCGAAACATTCACACGTCTGGCCTGAGCCTGGTTTACGCTTAGGCAGGTTACAATCAATAACATCCAAGTGAAACCTTCACATGTCGGGCTTTGAAACTGGTTTACGCTAAGACGTGATAAAACCAACATCCGCGCGAAATATGTACGTGTCAGGATGTGAGCCTGCTTTACGCTTAGACAGGCTACAATCAACAACATCTGAGCGATACACACATACCTCGGGTTTAAGCATAGTTTACTGTTACACAAATTGCAATCAGTAGCATCCGAGCGACATATTCACATGTCGGGCTCCTTACAGAGTAGGATGAATATCAGTACGACAGAAACACGGGAGCCACATGACAGGTTCGCGACTCATAATAAGTGCAGTCAACAGTGCTGCTCTGAAACGTTCATACCAGGTGTTTCAAAAGTAAGTGTAGAATAATAATGTTCCAGCTAAGCGAAAGGGCCTCATTCACGTTCAGTGGAACAGAGAGATTTTCCACGTGTCTGTCTTTGTATTTTGTTATCAATGATTGGGACTTCCGGACCGCCCTTGTGGGCTATTGGTCAGAGTTCCTGGCCACAGGTCCAGAGGTCCAGGTTCGATTCCCGGCGTTACCAGATTTTCTGAGAAGTAGTGGGTCTGGAATGGGGTCCACTCAGCCTCGTGAGGATAATTGAGGAACTATTTCCTTTAAGGTATCTCTGTAACAGGCCGTGTAGGCCAATAATGTTGTGAGACATCGAGACTCCCACATTTTTTCTAGATAATCTGCTAACAGATGTCAGTAGGGTTCTTAGCCTTACGCGCCGGCCGGCCTGGATCCCCAGGAAGATTCCTGATACTCATTTATGTTAGAGACTCAGTCGAACCCAGGGCGATAGTACGGCTGGCTGCATTAAATAAATTGAAAAAATCGCCCATTTGGACTCGTACCCGTGACCTTCCGATTTGTAGCATAGTGCCTCAACCAACTATGCTACTGCGTGCTCTCCTTAGTTGTGTGTGTCTATGTATGACCCGCTATCAACCTTTGAATGCCTAAGCCAATCTATAAAATCTTTGTATGTATACTTGTATGTTTGCATCTGAGTTCATCTCAACGGTATATATAATAAATCCTTCCAATCAGTCTGTGTGTCTGTATGTGTATCCCTTTGTCATTGCTGGGCAATGTCTCTGTAAACATGTTCCCGCTGCAATGAATACACGCAACAACAGAATAATTGTCAAACGCCCCGATTTCAACACGTTCAGTGTCGTATGAAAGGAGAGTCTTTGGGCCTGTCTGTGTATGTACTGCTGCATCGGTGGTCTGAAGGCTTCCAGAGCCTGAAGAGAGTAAAGTATGGACATGAGTTCCGAGGGACTCGGAACCAGGAACAACCTCGTTGGAAAGAGCCAGCAACAATTTGCTAGACTGGTCCGTGTATCGCTCCATTTTTGCTAGAAAACGGCTCGGTAAACACGTCCCCGCGAAAACGAAGAATTGTTGCAGGCATCGTTTTCTTTGTTGTCCGTGCCCTATCAAAGGAAAGTATGCAATTACCAGGACTTCTTATTCATCTAAAGTTAACGTATCTTCTGTAGACATTAATTTAACTCACATGCAAATTACTTATTAATAATCCACCGACCTAGTAAGAGCAGATCCCTTTTTTCCTGAAGTACAGTGCCCGGCTAGATTCCAGGTCAGGACTTAGATTACGTTGAGATTTACATTGGTATTCCCCAGTCCTTCGAGGAAAATTCCTGTATATTTACTAAAACCAGAATATTATCACTTACCTCCACATTATTTCCAATTAATTATTCATTAATCATTCAGCCATTCAATGCTATATAGTGTGAGCTAGGGGCACGTGATATCGTAGTTGGTTGAGGCACTTTGATACGAGCCAGAAGGTAGCGGGTTCGATTCCCGATAAGGTCATTGCATTTTTCAATTGACTTAACCTTTCCAGCCGCACAATGGCTCTGGGGTCGACTCAACATCTAACAGAAATGAGTATCGGGAATCTTCCTGTGGGTAAGGGGAGGCCTGGGCGTAAGGGGAACAATCTCACCAACAACTGTGAGCCGATTGTCTAGAAAATGTGGGAGCATCTACGTCTCACAACCCTATGAGCTTCCACGGCCTGTTACAGGCATAGCTTTGACTGTTTTCTTACAGTGTGAACTACTTACAGCGTCGTTAATAAACCATAAACAAATAAAATACAACACAAATTACTGGTTTATATATATCATAAGGCGCGTCCACATTACTCGTGCTCGTGCTCGTGCTCGCCAGGCTTGTGTTCGTCGGGAGACTCATCTGGCTTTTACTTGTGCTTGTAAATCTTCGTCCACACTACTTCAGTTGCTCGCCAACCTTCGGCGCGTGAGGATCCGTATATTTACTCGTAGTGTGTATAGGCTGTAGTTTTTAAATTAAAATTTTAAAATTTGCTCGTCTCGTGACTTGTCACATCGTCAACATTACTCGCGAGCATAGCGAGTCAGACGAGCACGAGCACGAGCACGAGTAATGTGGACGCGCTTTAAGGCTTCCCATTCTCCGACACTCCGTGAATGTGTTAGGAGTGGTACTGTATTCGGACTGGTGTCCCTGAATTTTATTTCTACCTCTTGGTTATATTTTAAAGAAACATTTATAGTTCTCTACTTTACGGCAATTTTAATAATTCTTCTATTTTTGTATGCAGTACGGTTATGATCTGGAATATTGCTGAATAGTTATAGCATGCGGATATTTGAAGAAAGCAGTCTTCTGGGATTTGGCACCGTGTATATGTGGTGTTAACCGACATTTCGGAGTAACGTATCGCCTCCATCTTCAGGGTAGGAGAAAAAATATAAGATTTCTTGCAGATTTCTTATATTTTTTCCTCTACCCTGAAGATGGAGGCGATACTTTCCTCCAAAACGTCGGTTAACACCACATATACACGGTGCCAAATCCCAGAAAACTGCTTTTTTCATAGTCACCGCCGTGAAAGCCTCAAATTTTACATGCGGATATTTCTTGGTGAGCTTGGTTCAATTCCATCCTGAAGTAGAAATTGTTCTGTACTCCAGCGAGTAGAGACTGGGTCCGGTGTAGTATTCACCTCCTAAATACATGCAAATGTCGGAGCCCAAGCTTATGCTACTTCTTACAAGAATATAAGTTTGTGGTCTGCACTACCGCACCGCAGATGATTAAATTTATATGAGTCACGAGGTTCCACAGCAGTGAAGATTTAGACTGCGGTTTTCTGGGCTATGACACCATGTAGTTTGGTACTGTACGACGTCATAACCCACAAGACCGCAATCTAAATAACATGTTTTTGCTGGTTTCGCAGCCACAGTGCGATTCGTTGCCGTTTCGTATGCAGAGTATCTTTAAATGTTCTTTAAATATTTGACATTTTGTATATTCTTTATTGCTAGTGGGGTGGGACTAAGTCCCTTGTACTGCGGCCACTTCTGGCCTATTGTACCAGCCCCAGATGATAGGTGAGGGTGATTGTGGAGCAATTGGTAGAATGATGATTGGCAGTACTCGGAGAAAACCTGCCCCAGCGCCACTTTGTCCACCACAAATCCCACTTGACAAGGGCCGGGATCGAACCCCGGCCGCCGCGATGGGAAGCCAGCGACTAACCGCTTGAACTATGGCGCGGCCGACATTTTATGTAAGTCGAATAGTGTGAGATAGGTAAAGGAAATGATGACCATCTGTAAGTTAAATTTAAAATTGCAAAATATCGCGTAATTGACATTAGTCTAATTAACATTCTGGATAAGTGTTGGTTGGTTATTTAACGACGCTTTCAGTATAGAGACTACGTAACGTCGATTAGATGGTTAATGAACTTGGAGCAGTTGGTGGAATGAGAAGCGGAAGAAGCCGAAATATTCTGAGAAACCCAGCGTTGTCCATCAGAATTCCCAGTTGTCCTAA
Organism: Cryptotermes secundus; assembly: GCF_002891405.2. Lineage (NCBI taxonomy): Eukaryota > Metazoa > Arthropoda > Insecta > Blattodea > Kalotermitidae > Cryptotermes > Cryptotermes secundus. The sequence goes on along the minus strand of NW_019742446.1, from coordinate 1,139,121 downwards.
CATGGGATCGAACGGGGGTTCCGTGGTTGCAAGCCAGCAACTGACAGCCTGCAATATGTCAATGCTCCCGGGATAGGTGGTAGGACCGCAATCAGCAGTATTGCAGAATGACATCCGGAGGACAGAAGATGTTCCTTAAGTTGCGTTGTCATGACTTCAGCTCTGTTGTAACAGTGCAGTGAAGGTTTAAAAAAAATGTGAGAGTATTTCGCCTAGAAAATAATATTTTCCGCCGTATGCATTTTACGGATATCTACCTATTTATGGCTCTACATCCCTTGTGGGCCTTGGCGGCTTCTTTTTTTCTTAATCTGTACACAGTCGAAGGACTCCTTCGGCCGTGGATCATCCCGACGCAAGGTCACACACAGAACAACACAAACACAGAATAAATGCACACAGACATACATGTCTCGAGTGGGATTCGAACCCACGATCCCAATGTTCGAGCGGGCCAAGACGGTTCATGCCTTATAACGCGTGGCCTCTATGATTGGTTTTAAGGATGTATACCTCCATAAAATCATTACTGATAGCAGAATATGGCATGGAGACCGTACGAAATGCCCCCTTATAGCTTCCCCGTGATTTGTGGGCGGAGGGGGAGGCTATAAAAGTGCGGGACTAGGTCTCCTTGTTCACGACAGCGATACAAATGCTCGTGGCGTACTTTGAATGTTTCCCCATATTTCTCATCTGACAACCCCGTGTTTCAGCGAAAATTTTTTGGTACTCTTTGGGACCCGTTTTATCAAAAGAAGACATTTTTCTTACTGACACGTGCTAATGACTAAACACTGGATTTGGATTATTAACTAGATTTATTGGACTCTTACAAATCAGAAGTGCAAATAATTATAAGGCTTTCACTGATCTACACGCTGCCTCAGTCTGTTATAATGTTCGCTATTCGTTGCTCGGTTACGGTTCCGAAAAATGGAAATTCTTCTGCTCCCGCGCTTATATCGTTATCCATTGGCCACCGTATCACAACTACTCTAACTCCTTGTCTCAATTAACTTTCAACTAATGACTCACGACTTCCGATTTATGACTGACTGCTAAATCGCTGCTGGCTATCGCCAGCATTGTAATTCTTGGTTCCGAGCCCTGCGGAACTCATGGCCATATTTTACTCTCTGACGGCACTCGGAACCTGCAGACCACTTTACCCCTGACTGTGAACTATCGACTCTGCTGGTAGCCTCGTTATACACGAGTAAATTCGGCACGGATCGCATAAAAAGCACCTTTTTCAGTAATCGTTTTTGTTGTTGCAAGCATATGCGTTGCCGCGGCCACATAAATGTCGAACCGTTACCTAGCATATGGGGATTTCTTCTAGCTCCATTATTCCGGCTTTCAGGTGTCATATCACAATATATTGTGTTTCGTGGAATAAGATTTCAAATTTTGTAGTAATGAAAATTTAGAAAACTCTTTATACAATTTGAGGTCGATTTCCAAATTTTCATAGCGTGTTAGAGATAAGTGATTACGTTCCCCGGATTATCGCATATTCTGAGAAACATCTCTATTCTAGACCATACATGTAGGTGTGCATGCCTACCGAGATCCATCGTCATATCTTGAGTAGTGAAGAGTGAATTTTATTGCTTACCTCAATCGGCGTATTATCTCTTCTGATTTGTCCTTTATATACAACTGTGCTCGTTTTGCACCAATCTTCGGCTCTACTGTCGCCTTAAACCTTCTTCCAAATTTATATTAATTTCATCTGCAGGTCTCTAAGTTAATATTTTATGAAGCACATGCAACTCATTTTTAAATCTATTACTAGGTAAATGAACTCAACAATTTATTTATTCTTATAAAATTAAACTCGACTTATTTTGGGACAGTATTTTGCTGAGTCCATACTTGGATTATTATCTTTAGGTTACGTACAGTGATGCAATGCTTATGTGAGAGTGGTGCCATATATTCTTGAAGTTTTTGAGTTGAATAACCTCTGTGTACGTGTATGTGGACTCCGGAATTACTTGGCAATATTATCTGTAGCTGGCTTTCTCCTTACTTCTTGTCATCGCAGTCCCTTTCCCTGAATCTTCCTCTTCTTCCTTTGCGTTATTTCAGGAACAACCTGTATTCTTTCTTATACTTAATAAATAATGCATTGCTGCTCTGTTGAATTGAATTTGAGAGTAGGAACTATTTATTATTATTATTATTTGGAAATTGTTAGCCTTCGTGTTCCTCCTAGCAATATTAGGGACTTCTCTTTGTTTGGTGTTTGTCCCTCTAATAAACACTGTCCTTCTGCTCGGTGCGCCTATGCTGCCAAGGCGGTGGATAAAGATCTCGACATATTTGCAATCGGAACAGTTTCTGTCAATGACACTGAACCTAAAATTGTTATAAATATTTGTTAATGATGCTCTTAATATTNTGGCTGGGCGGGACTGATGGTAAGCACCAGTACCGGTAGGATATAGAGACTGGTAGAAATCATAGAGGGAAGCACAATGGACCAATAAAGGTCTCAGTGCATGGGGAAACCCACCCTCTCCAATAACTAACTAACTAATATTACACGTACTTGTGTGTATGTGGTCTTATTTTATTGTTCTCTCCTCTTAACTTTAACTTTATTTTTACTTGGCATTATTATTAATCTATTGTCATTATGTAGAATCTCAAATTTTGTATTTGTTTTTTAATTATTTTTATCTAATTCTCTGTACTAATGCTAACCTTTCAATTGGTCTCTGTGCTGTTAAGTTGTACGTAAATAAACATGAATTGAATTGAAGTGAACTGAATTAGGATGTTGAGCTGCCACACGAATAAATAAGAATTAATTGGGTTTATTATTATTATTACTTTTATTATTAACTTCTATGTGTGTATGTATGTGTATTGACCTTTCTCACCACATAATGGAATAACCATTCGAAATGTACTTATTTTACGTATTTTCTCACCTGTTAATATTAACTTTAATTTTTCTTGGAATTATTATTAATTTAATGCCATTATATAGACTGTCTTATTTGTATTTTGTCTTTTAGTTATATCTGTATTTCTATGTACACGAATTGAATTGAATCGAATTATTATTATTGTTATTGGTGGGTAAAGATCTCGACATATTTGCAGTCGGAGCCTTTTCACTCAATCATATTTAGCATGTAAATAAACAAAATTTGGAATAAATTAATATGTTTATACATTGAACCATTTAAAATTTGAATTGTTTTATATTTTATTGTTGCCATGATTATTCCAATAAAGAATATTAATTTCATATAGATTAATTTTCTCACTTCTCAATGATGTGTTTGTTTTATATTGATAGAGTTAATATTATAATTATTAATTTAATTATTTTTATTATTATTATTATTAAATTATATGTGTATATGTACATGTATTATCCTTTCTCGCCACAAATGGCATAACTTTTGGAAATGTACTTATTTTATTGTTCTCGCCTGTTAAATCTAACTTCATTTTTCTTGGAATTGTTATTAATTTATTGCTATTTTATAGACNTATTTGTATTTTGTCTTTTAGTTATATCTGTATTTCTATGTACACGAATTGAATTGAATCGAATTATTATTATTGTTATTGGTGGGTAAAGATCTCGACATATTTGCAGTCGGAGCCTTTTCACTCAATCATATTTAGCATGTAAATAAACAAAATTTGGAATAAATTAATATGTTTATACATTGAACCATTTAAAATTTGAATTGTTTTATATTTTATTGTTGCCATGATTATTCCAATAAAGAATATTAATTTCATATAGATTAATTTTCTCACTTCTCAATGATGTGTTTGGTTTATGTTGATAGAGTTAATATTATAATTATTAATTTAATTATTTTTATTATTATTATTATTAAATTATATGTGTATATGTACATGTATTATCCTTTCTCGCCATAATTGGCATAACTTTTGGAAATGTACTTATTTTATTGTTCTCGCCTGTTAAATCTAACTTCATTTTTCTTGGAATTGTTATTAATTTATTGCTATTTTATAGATTGTCATATTTTGTATTTATCTCTTTAATAATTTTTGTGTATTTCTATGTACTCGTGCTAAATTTGTAATTGGCCACTGTGCTGTTAAGTTTGCACGTAAATAAACACGAATTGATTTGAAAAAAGTGAATTATTATTATTGTTATATACACATAAACAGTTACATTACAGCTTATAGGTGTATATGACTAAATAATATGGCAGCCTGTAAAACAGAAATTGCGTCAACAAGAATAATGTGTTTCTTCAGAGAACATTTCTTCTCTGATTAAAAGTCAGAACACATTAATTAACACCACTTAGTTTCGAAACTCTTCTCGAACTCTTAGTTACTCTTGCTGCGTTCATGTTACTCTTTCTTATATTATATTATAAGTATGAATGAACTGTGACAAGTTCCTATGTTTCTAAAATTTCCTTTCCTACTTCATTTCTTTGTCTGTAATCAGCTCCAGTCCTTCCATGAAGTTCAGTTCGAAGATCGCCCGTAATAGAGAAAGGAAATTTCAACCGCTCCTTTCAGTTTCACGAGTTTGCTGGAACTTTCAAAATACTTTCCAGAATAACTTACAATGGTTCGACCTTTCAACCGTAAGGAAGATGACATTTCAGGGAACCATGTTCCTTTTGTAAACCATTAATACTTTTGCGATTGTCTTACCGATGCTGCAAAGTACAAATTTATTTTAGGGTACAGAGAGGATTTAAATGATTTTCCATTCAGTCCATGTTCCTTTTTATATATGTTTAATGACGCCCGCAGTGACTAAGTTTTGAGAACTTGAATGTTAGAATAAATAGCGAATACTAAATTGGAACACGTTGCCCAGTCTGAGGAATTATTCCAGTATTTGCCTGAAGAACCCCCAAAAATCCACGAGATCCCTCATTTAGTACAGCCGGTCTCTGGATCGCTCTGGATCGAGATTCAACCTGAGCCCCCCCCCCCACGAATAAACAGAAGAAGTGTTATGGCCTAAGCTACAACATCCAGCTGTGTAACAACGATCCATGTGGGATGTGTCCAGAAATCCAGATATCCAGAAATCCGTAAATAACAAGTAACTTACAATACATGTTAGTACAGATATTTAGACCAAGAAAGTTCTGAAAGTTGTCTTTCTGAACATTGTAAAAGACATGAAATAAGAGTTTGAAATTTAACTCACTATTAATTATTAAAAAGTTGTTCACTTCTTATTTTGTCTGAAAAATGGAGAGCGTAAAATACCACATGTTCCTTCTACCTTTCAGCATAAGTCACGTTTTATGGACATACCGGAACTGTGAAACCATTGAATAGATAGGAAAAGTAGATATGAAAAGTAGATATTATAGCCCACACTGTCTTGAACGGTAAACTTAGTCCGTGGTTTTTCAATGCTATATCAAGTTCTGTGCTTACGTAATAATGAATGCGATGTGGTGCCACGATTCTGAATTTTAACAGTCGTAGGAGACAGCGATAGTGACCGAGTATAAAATACATTCCTTTTTCCTGCATTGGAGAACAGAGAATGCTATATCATTTGAAATCAGATGTGGGAGAACTATTCTGAATAATGACTCGGGATGAATGTTGTAAGAAGTTGCAGTACTGTTCCAACGTTTACTCCTAGGGACAGTGAAAAACAAAATTCAGTAGACCAACTGCTGGTTCTCGGCGAGCATTCCATTCGAAGGCCAATTTAACCAGTGAGCAATATCTACGATTCTGAACAAGTTCTGTAGCGAAGTATTATACTTGTTTTTGCGTACGATTATCTGTCAGGGTGTGATAAGATAGAATGATCGAAGAAGGGAGATTTAATCCCTCCAAATTTTAAGTCATACAGTGAGTAATTCTATGTGAAATGGCGGCTGACAGTATATTAATGTAAGGAAAGAAACGTCAACATTTAATGCTTGGTTTTGAAAACAATTTTATAACTCAACTTTCATTCTATAGCCCTTTTTAACTATTGATGGAGAGTTTTTCTTTGAACGTGGTTATGAACGAGTTTGCGACAGCATAAAATATTATGTGCTTCTAATGTGGTGAACTGCTGCGCCACAACATTTCGTATCACAAGGTATTATAAACTGAAACAATAATAATAATAATAACAATCTTGTAACATCTATACTTAAAATAACACTACCTACCCCAGTGTGTGATTTTGAAAATATTTAGGACATGGTAAATTATCACTGTGCTTATTAATTACGCAGTACGTCATGAAGGTGTATGGGGGAGTGAATGTATAGATCCATGTTTTCTTAACCTCGGCTCTAGTTGGAGGTGAGTGGTCAGCTTCACGCCGCAGGCGCTTTACCCCCGAGGAAGGAGCCCCGGTACTCACTGGATAGGAGGCTGTGTGGGCCCCAGAGCCGGTCTGGACAAAGTGGAGGAGAGAAAATTCTTGCCTCTATGGGGACTCGAACTCCGACCCCTCAGTCGTCCAGCCCATAGACAGTCCCTATACCGACTGTCCTATCCCGGCTCCATTTAAGGCATGCTATTGTTAAATACAAACCTATATTTTTGATCAGGTAATTGTTGTATAAAACTAAGGTAAATGGGGAATATAGGTCCAATAAATAACCCAATAATATGATATAATAGTCGTACGGTAGAAAACTTTTGGCAAATTTTGTGCAGTCAGTGTGAGTGGGAACACAGCCACGACAGCGTTTGAAATGGTTTTGCAAGAAGTAAGAATTCAAGCTTATTTTATTTAATCTTGGTATATCCACGCGTTTTGAAGTTATGGCCTTAGAAATCAAATGAAGATTTTTCAGTATTTATAGCTCCTATTCTGCGCTTTGTCCCTAAGACAATGTCCACACCTGGATCGATAATTCATTCTGCATACAGAGTGCGAGTGATTGCATTAAAATTATTCAAAATATTGTCTGAAGCTTATGCTTCACAATGAATCATAATAATTTGCAAACTCCTCACAGACCTTTGGCTTCATACTTCTCTTATTATTCAGTAAATGAATTATGATAGTGTACCACTATTTTAATAATACAAAAACACTTTTACCTTTAGTTACAGAAATCATGACAAATTATTAATGTGCATATTTTCGAATTCCTCATTTACCAGTCACTTTATTACACGAGGCTCTATGGTCTAGTTACTAGCAGAGTCGTAAAATTAGCCACGAAATAACACACCAATTCAAACCATCAAGAAGACAGAAGTTGAGTCGAGCTTCAGATAAGTTTTCAGCATTGACTGAACTAGTAGAAGCTCCAGAAATGTTAAAAATGATAATAGAAGAAAACTGTACCTTAAAAGGACTACATTAGCAATGTGATTGTGGACTATTACCGAGCGTTATAAGAAACTGAAAAGGAGTTTTAATTCATGATTACGTGAAGAAAATAAATGTTCAAATGATACTTCTTTCGAAACACGAAATTAATTAAATGTAACTCAGCTGCAAGCAGGAATTAGTGAAAAGAAAGTTATAATTCGACCGCTTCTGTCATCTAGTGGTCAGAGTTCCTGGCTACAGATCCAGAGGTCCCGGGCTCAAAACCCGGCGCTTCCAGATTCTCTAAGAGTGGGTCTGGAACAGGGTCCACTCAGCCTCGTGAGGATAATTGAGGAGCTATTTCAAGGAAATGGCGGCCCCGGTCTAGAAAACCGAGATTGACGACCGTGGGAATTCGTTGCGCTGACCAAGTAACAGACTGTATCCGCAAAAGTTGGCATTAACTTCGCCGACAAACGGCGGACGCTCGATCGGCATAGTTCGCTTGCGGACTCAAGCTACGGAGTAAAACATTTTAGAGTTCTGAATTTCTTCTGATGGCAGTCAGACAAGCAGCGCGGTCCTCGAACAATGAAATGGTGGTGGATTCGAATCAAACTCTGGACAGGAACGTAAATCTGCCTGTGTTCTGTTTTTTGATGTTCTATGTAGGTAAAGTCTTTGAGATAGGCCTATCCCCTGTCCAAGGAATCCTACAAATTGTCTGTAAGATTCACAGGTTCAAAAACTGTTTCTGGACAGAAAGAGACATGATGTCTAATCCGTAAAAGGAATCACTATTCATATCAATTAATATTTGTGTTCTTCATAAATATTTGGTTAAGTCTATGATTTAACGACACTGTCAGTATCTAGGCAATGAAGTGGCGATGATCGCGTAATAAATTAATGTGGAGCGGGTAGCGGAATGACAACTAAAGGCGAAAACCGAAGTGTTCTGAGATTATCAGTCCCTGTGTCACATTTTATACCACAAATTTCATATGACCTGAACTGGGAGCGAACCCGAGCCGCAATGATGGGACGCCGCGAGCAAACCGCCTGAGTTATGTCATGGATTCGTAATAATATAATCTATTTGGCATTGGTAGGAATTTATTGGAAACTGATGACCATATAGTTGAAAATGAACATTCATTTTCCTGGGCTAATTCAAAATTAAATTAAACTTCGTGTTCTAAATATTTCATGTGGAGTTTCAGTATGAGACACATAACGAAGAACGCCATTGAATTATTCCTGGAATTTTGCAAGCAGCCACAGATGATAATAAAGGCTATTGGTCACTTCTGCAGACTAACCGAGAAGTATCGCCCTTAGACCTGCCCATGCACTGAAACATTAACCAGACTTCTATCGCGCTCATTTGTGGCTTATTTATGTTAGAAAAGACCTGCGTATTTCTAGGTATTTATAGTTCCATTTATTTCATCTAATAATACAAATAAATATACCCAGGTCTGTTGTCCGTACTCTAAGGCCGGCTTTGCTTTTATAGACATACAATTATAGAAACTACAGTTTTTTATTTTTCTATCTAGAACACATTATTTATAATGAAACCAAATATCAAATAATCGATGAAAAATATATTTTATTTTAAAATTAGTTTGTCTAATACTAATATAGCTTTATTTAAGAAATCTGTATTTTGACTTGAGTGTATGTTTAAACTTCCCCTCCAAAATAAAATGTTAACAGTATCTACTTAAAACCTATCCAGCTTCTTCTGTTTGAGTAGATGTTGAACTATTCTTAATAGAATAGTTCCCTCAACAATGGGTCTACAAGCAGAAAATATACATACTTTGACGTGGATGGCGCAACAGGAAGCAAATGTCACGTGAACTCTGCGGTCTCGCGAGTGACATCACATACCCCCACTCCTTCCATTAGTGCGCAAGGCTCGGTAAAGACCCCTGCCCCCCGGTGACGTAACAGCATTTCCCACAGTGACGTAACAAGGGATACCGCGGTTACTACACAGCAGTAAACAACTCTCGACAGCGTTGTCCAGGAACGCCTGTAAACACGGCGATTACGCAACAGGGAAACGAGGCGCGTTTTCCGTTGTCTGGCTGAGGGTTTATAAGAGAACTGTACTTCCTAAGGAGTTAGTTAAAATGTAGCAACCGCCGAAGTCAGTTGAAATATAGCAACAGTCGCGGGAAGAAAAATCTAACACGTGGTTAGAAGATTTGACGTGATAATCTGCGATAGTGCGCGATAATTGAGAAGTAAGCCAGTGAAGACTTATTGTGTGACTTCAAGATTTTGTGTGTGCTGTAGTACTGTTATATTGGGAGTGTGTAATTCACAGAGACTTGTAGAGCTCCCACGTTATAAACACATGAAGACTACTGAGGATAGAGTGAAGATATTATTGTGTGGGGTTTGTAAATTGTCTAAACCCGCAACAGTGTTATAATTAATTGTAGTTACGATTTTTAAGTTGTTGAAAGTTGTTGTTAAGTTGAATAAACCCATTAACAACCCGAACGGCGTCTTCAGTAGCAAAACACGTTACAATAAATACATACACACGCGTCTCAATATGACGGAACATTTTAGGATACCTTTACAATCTATGAACAGAAATAAAAAAATGAAGCAGAATCTTTGATTATGACAATGATGTACGGTACTCCTTGAGGAGAAGATACTTACTATCACATAAACGAATGAAATATTCATCGTCATCATCATCGAAGAAGTCTACAACTGAATCTATATTCTGAGCTATTCCACACCTTTCAACGTCCTCAACATCCAGTACATCACTATAACACCGTCTACTCTTATATCCTCCAGATATATGCTTGCCTTTTGGCATTGTGTGACTTGAATCTTACAGCCAATTTCCGTTTCATCCGGGCCCGCTATATGAACCGTCCCACTCTTCCTTCTTGTTCTAATAAACTCAGTAATACTGTGCCAAGACTGCGGAACTTAGGACTCCTCAATATGCAGTCTTGCCAATTAGCCTCTGTTAAATTTCTCTTAAATCTAAATAATGTCCTCTGCGTCCTCTTCTCAGACACGTTTCTTTTCTGTTCTTCTCTGAGGATGAGAGGTCTAGTTTCATGCTCGTTAAAAACAATGAACAAAAGATTTATGATTATAATATTTCATTTTCAAAGTTTGGAAAATAGAGAAGTTTAATAATTAAAAATCTTTGAATCGTATTTTGTCATTACTTGCTTTTTTTAAATAAATTTTCCCCCTTTGAACCATGTGGAGGTCTTCAGATTCTCCCCGTCTTTGATTGTTGAAGGATTGTTAGACAGACATATATTTCACGAGCTTCTGTCATGTAAATTCGTTCGTGATTCGCATAAGACTCTTTGGATGATCAGTCATTTATTCCAAGTTGTATATCAGTTTTTTTAACATTGCATTGCATTCCATGGATCTAAAGTTAGTCAAAATGACTGTAGGATGTGGAATATGTCATATAAATACATAACATATGTACAGACCCAATGGAGTTCTCACACAAGAGAAACAAAGAATACACAGTGACTACACACAAGGCTAGTTAAAGATACATAAGTTATTTTCTAGACAATAGGTATTCATCAAAATAGTAGAACGAATGTGTATTTAAGTATCGTTTCAGTGCTATTTTAAATCGTGTCTTTTCATTCATAAGACTTTTGAGATCAGATGGCAGGTTATTAAAAATGTTGATCCCAGCATAATATGCACTTTTCTGAAAACATGAGAGGTTAGCAAGTGGTCTATGAAGACAGTGTTTATGTCTTGTGTTAATACTGTGTACATCCGCATTCCTCTTAAAATGTTCTTCGTAATTTATTATGACGTTTATTAATGAATACATATATTCACAAGGCAAAGTTAAAATCTGTAATTTCTTAAATAGATCTCTACAGGATTTACGGGATTTGGCACCCATCATGATTCTAACAAATTTCTTCTCGTAAATACCTTCTTACTGTCAGATGAACTACCACAGAAAATTATTACTTACTTCATTAAAGAGTGAAAGTAAGCAAAATAGATTGATTTGAGAGTGTCAAGGTTACTAATATGTAACATGAATCTAACTGCATAACATGCTCTTCTTAGCTTTGGAATCAACAGATCAATATGGTTTTTCTAGTTTAAATGATTATCAATTTCCAAGCCAAGGAATTTTTGCGTTTACTCCCTCTTCTATATATTTATCATTATATCCTATGTTTAATGGACACTGTGGTGAGTTTTTGTTATAAATTGTATTATATTTTCTTTTTCTTGGTTTATGGACAGCTTGTTTACAGAAAACTATTTACTCTTTTGCGAAAGAACCTTTCTTGATAACATGCAGAAATCATCTAAATTTTTACCAAAAATTATAACACTAGTGTCACCTGCAAATATTACAGGTATTAATGAGGTCTTTAGTGTAGGAGGGAGGTCGTTTATATAAATTATGAAAAGCAAAGGCCCCAAAATTGACCCTTGTGGAACTATCTGTTTTATTATTCCCCAGTTTGCGTAGGTACTTTGGATTGAATTTGATGATTTTATTTTAATCTTTTGTTTTCTATCTGTTAGGTAGGATCTGAACCAACTTAACGTTGTTCCTTGAATACCAAAAAAATGTAATTAATTAATAAAATTTCATGATTAACGGAAGAACATAGACTGAGGGTGTTTGGGAAAAAAAGGTGTTGAGGGGAATATTTGGACCGAAGAGATTTGAAGTGACGGGAGGTTGAAATAAACTACTTAATTAAGAGCTTCATAACTTGTAGTCTTCTCCAAGTAAATTAGAATGACCAAGTCAAAGAGGATGAGGTGTACAAGGCATGTAGCACGAATAACGAAGAAGTGGAATGCATATAGGATATTAGTAGGAAATCCAGAAGAAAATAGTCCAGCAGGAAGACCAAAACGTAGGTGGATGGACAATATTAAAACGGATCTTAGAGTAATAGAATGCGATGGTATGGATTGGATTGATCTGGTTCAGGATAGGGACTATTGGAGGACTCTTGTGAACACGGTCATGAATATTTGGGTTCCATAAAGTGCTGGGAATTTCTTGAATAGCTGCACAATTGTAGGCTTCCGAAGGACACAGCTCCATGCGTGAGAACATCAATTGCCGTTACGCATAATTAAACCTCTGCACTTGAAGATTCATCTCAACTAGAGCATAAAATTACTCCACTGGGAAAAACACTGTATACTCGTAAGTAGAAAATATATTTCTTTCTAAATTTATGGTATTTTTAATTATGCTTCCAGCTTGATCTCAAGAAACGAGAATGAATTAAAAATTGCAGTTTCATGAAAATTCTTACGGTCTCAACATTTCCGTTCCAGACAGCCTTTTATGTATCAGATATATAATGTGATATATAAGAACAAATATTTGTTATTCATAAATTGCACCCGTACCTATTTGTTGAGGTAACGTTGAACTAAATAAAACAAATATTTGTGACTTATTCGAGCATAAATATCTGCATATTTATATATACATAATGCTGTACTTTCCCCGTGGAATATTGGCTATGTCGTCCTACTATTTGCTTGCGCTCTACACTCCGTGATAAAAACATAATTACTTCATGTCCTACGCGATCTGCACCCTATTCTGGAATTGCGTAGAAAAGGTATCTATTGTTTCCAGTTATTCACTAGCACTTCTTCGGATGCTTGGCCCGTAGGTTATTTTACGACGCTACAGCAAATGCAAAGACTTTTCTTTCTGTAAAGTGAGATGAACGAATTAACATTTGCAATGAAAGGGAGAGGATGAGGAAGGACACGGATTTCGCTATTTCAAAGTGCTGTAGACCTATAGTGGACTGATAGGAACAAATGTGATATTACAGTGCCAAAATGAGCCATGTTGCTTATAAGGTGTAATTTCATCCGAGTCTATCAAGGAGTACGTAAAATAAAACAAATTCATGAGACATATGATCTCTCCATCATGTCTTCCCATTCGTATTGAGTGTGCAGCATGCAAGAAAATGAACATCCTAGCTAAATCTGCATACTGTAAGCTTCTACGAGGACATATTTCGACTGGTTCTGAGAAGGAAGCATGAAGTGATGGCTTTGACGTGTATGCGTTCGTACAATTTAGCTTTCAAGCTATTCATCTTTCAACCTCAAATGTTAATCTCCCTAAAAACGTCACACGTTCTCAGCACTGAACAGAATAATACTCGTATTTGTGGTGATTTCTCATCACCTAACTAAACTTACATCAAATCTTAGTAAACAAATTTTCGCCTCTGACTTCACAATCTGATATCGGGACTCAAATATACGTGTATTAACGATTTTTCGGAAATATGAAATTCTTAATTAGACTTGTCCCGTTAATTAAAGCATTCCTGTATAATATTCTTGTATTCCTTTACCGACACTTAATCATTCAGTTAGTGTGAATAAAATATTTTCTACGAAGGATCCTAGTCCACTTCCAGTAGACTTTCTTGACTTAAGTTCCAAGAATTCAAGAATGGAAGTAAGCTACACTCAAAACCTTATCCGGTATAGACATATTTCTTGTGTGTAATTTACACCCCGATCTCGGAAATTTGGAATTTTCGGTTTTCGATCAGGATGACAACGCTCGCATGTGTACGTGTGTGACCGTGTATATATTGTAGTGCCTCAAATTTGAGATTGGAAATTTAAGCCATTACCTAAATGTTCGAGACTTGCGAAAAGTGTTTTACAGCCATTACAGTAGTATGACAACACCTGGACAGGCAACTAGGTTAAGAATGTTGATGATCAGCATTTATGCGTAATCGCACTAGCAAGAAGCTTGCCTCACTCGGCCACTGAAGTATAATGATGTTATCAATTACGCAGCGATGAGACGCCATGGGCCCTCCCACAACCACCGATAATAACCAATTAGAATATAACTTTGGGAATTGAGAACAAAAGGGGGGAGTCAACTACCCTCTGTCGTCAACAGCTGAATTAACAAATTGAAACTATAAATTACTGAATTTCGACAGACTTGGGATTCTGATCTAACACAGAATATTGAGTTGTCAGCCGGAGGCTCTAGTCGATATGTGTGCCACAAGATGGTGAATGGCGACAGTGATCTACATTTGTATTACAAGTAAGTCTCTTTGCTCATATACGCCATGCTGTTAAACATTAGAGTTGAGAAAAGTGTTGTTGTGTGATCTTTAGTGCAGTCTCCAGTGTACCCCAGCGAGAGCCAGGGTAGAATAGGGTAGAAATGGAGTAGAGAGTGACAAGCAATGAAGGGAAGCAACAATCTCACGGTACCTCCCCCCCACCGACAGAGAAATTAGAAAGAGCTTAGCGAGAAGTGTCATGTAAACAGGCCGAAGGCGGCCCTTTTAATGTAAATATTAATGTAAATAGACAGTGTACATAGGATAGGATGTACGCAGGGAGTTTTGATTCACCCCTTCATAACCATCCCGTCCATGTCCGATTCCGAGCGACCAGATCCAAGACAGCCGACGGCAGCCGAGGCCCTCGAAGATGTTAGCTAACTGGGCAGCGACAGACTAAAGTAATTATATTTTCTCACCCCCTCCCCCTGAGGTGTAACATATGTTATATTTCTGGTTACCCTTCTTGCTTTAGAAGGATATTTGTACAGGTCAATCCACTGTAAATATAGAATATTTACAAGGAAGGAATTATTTGTGTAGAAGTCTCACAAGCAACAGTATACATTCTGTAATTAGTAAGTGTAGAGTACACTTCTAATAAGCGTGATCACTGAAAAAATTGACATTTTCTGCAGAGCAGCCACATAAATCAAGATTACAAATTTGGACCTAGCACAGCTTCAGAGCCATCTGTACCTTTGCCTAAACAAAACAAAAATTTTAAATAAGGACACATTTAGAAAAAATGTCGAAACTGTCGTAAACGAAAAATATCTCAGACGAAATTTGTTTTGTAGCTGAACATGTGTGATTCGCACATATTAGGTGGGTCCCTGACACCACGGCATGGCGCGTTCTCAGGTTGCGGTTGGAGAAGGCGCCCTCCAGGTATGGAGAGACGCTTCGAATATATTGAATAAGCAGTCGTGGACAGCCGACAAGGGGTAGTCCTCCAGCTTGGGGGTTGGGAGTGGGGCTAACAAATCCTCACCATAAAAAAATAGTATGTTACCAGAATGAACATAAAGCCTCGGACCTGGACTGATTCCTTGGATAAACGTGAGCCGTTAATACCTGATCCTAGCCCTTTTGAGGTTGGAAGTGCTATTGCAAAATTGAAACGGTATAAATCGCCAGGTAGTGATCAAATTCCGGCAGAACTTATTCAAGCAGGAGGCGAAATATTGCGTTCTAAGATCCACAATCTAATTACTTCTATTTGGCATAAGGAAAAATTGTCTCATCAGTGGAAGGAGTATATTATTGTACCAGTTCACAAGAACAGTGATAAAACTGACTGTAGTAATTATCGGGGGATATCACTGCTATCAACTTCATTTAAAATTCTGTCCAATATTATTCTCTCAAGGTTAAGTCCATATATAGATGAAATTATTGGGGATCATCAGTGTGGGTTTCGACAGATCAGATCTTTTGCATTCGTCACATATTGGAGAAAAAATGGGAGTACGATGAGACAGCACATCAGCTATTCATAGACTTCAAGAAAGCCTACTTTTCAGTTAGGAGGGAAGTATTGTACAATATTCTGATAGAGTTTGGGATACCCATGAATCTAGTTAGGTTGATTAAAATGTGTTTAAACGAAACTTATAGTAAAGTCCGTGTAGGTAAATATTTGTCTGATAAATTTCCTATCCAGAATGGTCTAAAACAAGGAGATGCTTTATCGCTACTCCTTTTCAACTTTACCTTAGAATATGCAATTAGGAAAGTCCAGGGAAACCAGGTGGGACTGAAACTAAACGGGACACATCAGCTGTTGGTCTACGCCGATGATGTGAATCTACTGGGTGATAATGTAGATACCATAAAGAAAAACACACAAACTTTAATTGACGCAAGTAAAGAGGTTGGTCTAGAAGTAAACACAGAGGAAACTAAGTATTGTATGTTACTGTCTCGTCATCAAAATGCAGGGCAAACTCATGACATAAATATGGGAAACAGATGTTTTGAAAATGTGACACAGTTTAGATATTTGGGAACAACGATAACAGATCGAAATCTGATTCATGAGGAAATTAAGAGGCGATTGAACTCGGGTAATGCTTGCTACCATTCAGTCCAGAACCTTTTGTCTTCTCGTCTGCTGTCCAAAAACATAAAAATTAGAATATACAAAACTATAATTTTGCCTGTGGTTCTGTATGGGTGTGAAACTTGGTCTCTGACATTAAGGGAGGAACATAGACTGAGGGTATTTGAGAGCAGGGTGTTGAGGAGAATATTTGGACCGAAGAGAGATGAAGTGACGGAAGGTTGGAGAAAACTGCATAATGAGGAGCTTCATAACTTGTACTCTTCTCCAAGTATAATTAGAATGATCAAGTCAAGGAGGATGAGGTGGGCAGGGCATGTAGCACGAATGGGGGAGAATATAAATGCATATAGGATATTGGTAGGAAAACCAGAAGGTAAGAGACCACAGGGAAGACCAAGGCGTAGGTGGGTGGACAATATTAGAATGGATCTTAGAGAGATATGATGGGATAATATGGATTGGATAGATCTGGCTCAGGATTGGGACCAGTGGAGGGCTCTTGTGAACACGGTGATGAACCTTCGGGTTCCATTAAGTGCTGGGAAATTCTTGAGTAGCTGCAGAATTGACGGCTCCTCAAGAAGGGCTCAGCTCCATGAGTAAGTATGTAAGTAAGTAACATATATGACTCGCAGTGACATTTTCTTTTTCATTAATTCTAATGTAAGAAGTTCTGCTATTGACATATATATAGTTGGCCTCTTGCATATTTTGTGGTTAAGTGAATGAAAGGCATGTAACAAAACTAAACTTCCTACCTCGCGAATGGAAATACGTAACTTGAAAGAATGAGGCCCTTGCCAGAATATTTCATGGGACAATATGGGCATGTGTAAAATGGTTTAGTGAGTACATAAATTGGCAAGGAAACTGTAGGCTATATATTACATTTTTGCTCAATTTTCCTTACAGAATGAATGGAAATATGAAAAAATATTAAGTGTTCTTCATTATACGATAACACCATCGATAAATCGCATTTTTTCTTCCGAAATACAAATTTTCCCATGTTTCAGACGATGTCAGACATCGACAGAGAAGGGAGGGCATTCCTGAATTTTAAGCATTCTAGTGACTAAATTCGTAACCGTGTTTGGATGAGGGGCAGTAAGTGTCCCAACTAACGTTCCTCTACTTCTTATATGAAAAATATTTCGGAAAGTGTCCATTTCTTAAATATATTTGATATATCTGACGTATTAGAGGCAGGAAGATTATTCATCGCTGAATCAATGAGCATGAACACAACACAGAAGTGGAGGAAATATCCAAGTCTAAAACATGAGAATGCTTCTGGTATGAGGGCCACCTAGTAAAATGGATGTAAGTAGGAAAAATCCAGAGAGAAGAAAGCAGGATCACTATGATACTAAGAGAGTCTGCGACATAATTAGAGTTATAACAGCCCTTCTTTGGTCACAAATGTCTAGAGGTAATCATGCTAAAATTAGTTTTCAGAGGTCCTGACTTCTATTCCAATAGTAGATATAATAAGAGAATTAGAAATATTGCGATAAAAATATATAAATATAATAACAACCAGTCACCTAATGATTAAAGTATGCCCTCCTTTCGAATTATTTCATACGTACCTCAAACACTGGACAAGGTCCGCCGTATTATTCGCATTAATCATTCACTGTCACAAGACCTCCGGATGTTAAAAACAGAGAAGGATATTGTAAAAAGTGTTTTGTAAAGCAAGAAATCTGCTCTGCTCCTGCTTCGTGATTTTCTCTGTTTATTTTCATTAATCTCGATTGAATCGGAAAATGTTCATCTAACGTAGTTCTCAAACACTTTGGATGCCTACACTTCACAGTTGCTTAACAAGAAAGTAGTTTAGTGCTAACTTTTTATGAATAATACAAATATTTTTAAATGAATAATACTATAAAATTTAGTGCTTTCTGCTCTTGATGTTGCTGAAATAATTTTTAATTTAAACGAATTATTTTAACAAGGAAAATTATAAAAGGAAGGGCCCAAAAATGTCGAGATTAATTTACGGTAAAGATTAAAAAATGTCGTCTTATGGGATTTGCCGCCGTGTAGATCTTGTGTGAACGACGTTTCGGAGAAAAGTATCGCCTTCATCTACAAGGTAGAGAAATCCGCGCGTGAGGAACCAGCATAAGTAGATGGCTGCAGACTGAGTCGCCAGTTGAAGAACTGGTGTTTCAGGCTGCAGCCCCTGCTCAAGATGGTTCCTCATCCGCGGATTTTTCTACCTTGAAGATGGAGGCGATATGTTCCTCCGAAACGTCAGTTCAGACAAGATCTACTCGGCTCCACATCGCAGAAGACGGCAATCTTTTTAGTCACCACCGTGGAAACTTCAAATCTTATATACGGGGAAAATTGTTTTCCTTTCAGAATGTTCTCGATGTTGTGGATATTCCACATTATCATTAGTTTAATTTCAACCCCTTTCCTTCTAAGACCGAGGTTTTTATTTATGATCATATACCGTATAATTGTTTTAATTGTGTATCTCCTTTCTTTCAACTTGGTGTTTATGTGGACAAGAAACTACGACCTCAATTAAGACTTAATGAAAAGCCTGCCGCACCGAAAGGATTCTGAGTTTGATATACTCTACGCTCGTTTCTCTCGCAGCCTCTGGCGTCTCTAATAGTTACCTTGGCTCCATATTATCAAGATGAACATCTCCATCTGCTTCCTCTGCTTTCTCTTCTTTGGTCTGCTGTCTTCTGTCGGCGCAGCCGAAATTGCAAGAATATTTAATACTCTGAACGAACGAAGAACTGAAGAGGATGGATGAAGAATGAGGTAAAGAAATAAACTCAGAAAAAGAGAAACCTCTTATTTGAACTAATTTGAATCCAAAAGAAACAATATAAACCGGGAAATGATTTGCATAGATTCTTCTCTGCCTCCGAAGACAAGCATTATTGCACGAGCTAAGTACATTTCTTGACGTGACTTTGGATGTTCCTCGCATGTCATACATACATATATATTTGACAACAAATATTTTATGAAAGACGGGTCATGCTATTGTAATCGAGGGAGTTGAAAGACAGAGGATAATAAAAGACTCAGAGCTGCGTCAGATGGAATATGGAAAATTATACAAGCTTATAAAATGTACACAACTTAGGGTCTCCGGTATTAAAGGTAATACTTTAAACTTAGAACATCATTCTGTAACGGATTTGATCAACGCGTTACCAGGCAACATCTCTGTAATCATGGTCAACACGCAACAATAGGGGAAGATCTGTTTTCTGTAGATCCGACCGACTCTCCAATAGACTGGCTGGATAGCGATCATGTGATATATGTATATATAAATATAAATTAACTATTTATTAATCACTGACAACCGTCCACTTGCCGTGTAGCAAAGAAAGAAGTTATTCATTTCCTCTACTTAATTAGCATCGTCGAACCAAAATATTTCCTTAACCTGGATATTATATTTTCGGTGACGATTTTAAATATTTTTGTTTTAGGCCTATATTATAATTCTTAAGATAGCAGTCACAATGCCCCGACGCGCCGCAAAAATCCCCTCACAGTTAATGTGTTCTTGTAATAATGGATCTCTCTCAGTATATTGTGCCACTTGGTTGCATTTCATGGATGCTTTTATTTCCTGAAAAACTTAGTGTGTGGCCTAAATATGCTACATTACATTGTTCTCATTTCATTTCTTGAGGTTAAATTAATATTTTGCGATTCGCTCGTATTTCGTGACCTGAAGATTTTAGTCATTCTAACTAGAAAGGAATTGGCCCATGTCTTGTCATTTACCATTAGAGACTCGTGGAATTTTTATGTGCTGAGGTCACCTGTATTCAGCATGAATGAAAATACAGGTACATTTTAAAAGAATATATATAATTTGTTTATTCGATGAAATAGAGATTTACATATTGAGGCGTATAGACCCGTTGCTAGGCAACGACCGCAAAAAACAACGAGACAACAGTCGTCGTTACGTAGTGGCCAACATGTCAATAGAATGGCTAGAGGTGAGTGCTTCCTGCGCGGTCCGCGCCTATGACTGCGCACGCAGCCAATGGATACAACAATGAGGAGCGATACTTTCTATGCAGTCCGTTCCATGGGTTATAAGCGGGATATATTTTAGAGGTTAATCAATTGTGGGATATTCGCCAGGCGGTAAAGACGTAAGCAGAGACCTTTGTTAGGATCCGTTAAGAAGAAAAGCTAGTGAAAACAACTGAGAAGGCTTTATCAGTTCAGTTCAGTTGAATGATATTTATGAAAATGAATACTTGATTGGTGATTTAGTGAGTTAGTCAGAGAACTGAAGTTGGTAGCTGAGGCAAGGGAATATTTCGGGAAGAGAGATTAAAGAGGACGTCCGCCGTTGAAGCCGTTACCAGGCAATGTCTGGTAAAGAGACTGCAAGCTGGAAAAGCCAGTGTGCGCTCTAGTGAACTGCAGAGTGTGTGTGAATTAGCGATAGCGCTGTAGTTATTTGTAGTTACGATCTGTAAGTGATCAAGAATTTCAATTAGTAATATATACTGTGTCTATAGTAATCCACACACGTGACAATATATTGTAGGGAATTAATGATTTTAGGTTGCTAACGGGTCAATGTCCTAATCAGGATATATCAGGTTAATTTTATAATTACGGATTCAATAGCCGCAAGATGAACTCACGCCAGGTTATTTCTTCTCCACACTTATCGTGTAACCTAGAAGTTATTCGATAATCATACTGTAGATCACCTGACGTTTCATCTAAATTTATATACACAGAAAGCTAAAGTATTTTACCTACTGAAACCGTCCGTGAACAAGCGAGAATACAAAGAAAAATATTTCCAGCACTATATATATATATATATATGAGGTGCTACGTCACAGATTATTACAGCGAGTCCCTGGAAACCTAGAGAAAAGAGTTAAAATCATCCATGAAACATCTAATGTAGGATATTTACAATATTCAGCAGTTCAGAGTGAGCTGAAAACTCCAGTGCTCCTGCAGTAGACGATGACTATATTCAGAAAGTCCCTGTGCAGTAGTATAAATACATTTCTCCCATTACTCTCTGTTCATTAGTACAAACACATTTCTCATACTTACTTGAGTGACAACAAATACTGCAAATGGGCCCCACGTGCCTGTAGGCACGAATATACACACGTCTTGTAAGTTTTCAGGTTTTCACGGCGATGACTATGAAGAAAGTCATCTTCTGGGTTTTGGCGCCGTGTATTCTTCGTTTTAGCCTACGTTTCGGAGGAACGTATCGCCTCCATCTTCAGAGCAGGTGAATGGCTTGGAATGCAGAGAGCAGCTACGAAGCCAAAACGAAGAATACACGGCGCCTAAACCCAGAAGGCGACTTTCTTCATACACACGTCTTGTTTGCAAAGTCAAGCAATCCCTAATGAAATTCACGATAGCTTACTTTAGTTAAAGAAGACTGTGAGGATTATCATCATAAATTGCGCCTTTCATGCTCACGATATATATAGGAATTATGTTAACCGTCAACACAACAAATATACTCGGTTTTAATATACGATATTTATTCCTGCTGCTGCCTGATGATGGTCTTATACGACCGAAACATGTAGCAGGAATAAAGATGGAATAATAAAAATGTTAACATAATTCCTAAATATATCTGGAACACACAGCAGGATGCAATCAACGAAAATAGTTTCATGCTCCCCATAGATAATAATCAGGAGATGTAAAATTGGGCGGTCACGTAGGACAAACCTCCTTTGAAATATCCTGTACCCGAACATAAGGCGCAGTTGCGGCATTGAAACACGAGCTATGTGTGGAATAGACCCGTCCTGTTGAAATAGCCGTGGGAAAATTTCGGCTTTATTTCAATATCTAAGGATAGATTAAAGGGTCACTTAACAATAACGTTCCGAGCTGACAATGTCATAAAAAATATTGGGATAATTATCCGATTCTTGATATGGCGCACCATACACCAACCTTATGATCATGTGATGGTGCATCATGGACCTCATGCAGATTAGTTGCTATGAAACAGGTCTCTTTTGGCTGTTGACCTAACGGGGTAAATGAAAAGACAAAATGTGACATCCGGAATATCATCTCGATTGGCAGTAATGTCGTCTCTAACATTGGCAGTATTCATTATGCTGGAAGTTTTCCCTTTCTTTCAATTCATTCACTGGTGTTACCTTGTAAATGCTTCATCAGCACCCTACGTGTGCTGCCGTACACAATGTCCTTCTGCTATGATAATTTTTTTTCTTGGCACTACAGCCCCAGTGGGCCTAGACCTACCTCCATGAACTTCTCCCTTCACTTCGGTTTTTCTAGATTTTACACATTCGGTAGGAATTCTTGGGTGGGTGATCAGCTGGTCGTAAGGCTTCTGCCTGTACACTAACACAGGAAAACGCATGCACACACACACACACAAACTAAACATCCATGCCCCGAGGGGGATTTGAACCCACGATCCTGGTTTCCAAGCGAGCGAAACAGTACATGCCTAAGACCGCTCAGCTACCGTGACCGGAGCTGTGATAATTACGAACCTTAATACTAAGGATAAGGCGGTTTTATCGTTTGTAATAAGAGTGCGTAGTGACTTTCCCATCACCCTACGTAAAGTGGCAATTGCAATATAGAGATTGGTTATTTTACAGCGTTTCTGTAATTTACTGTAAGAATTGTATAGAAATTGTCTAGTAAAGAACAAAAAATATTTTATTATTTTAAAAGCCAATTTTATTTAGCAATAGCCATACCCACTGCATAGTGAGGAGCTTCATAACTTGTACTCTTCTCCAAGTAAAATTTGAATGATCAAGTCAAGGAGGATGAGGTGGGCAGGGCATGTAGCACGAATGGAAGAGAACAGAAATGCATATAGGATATTGGTGGGAAAGCCAGAAGGAAAGAGACCACTGGGAAGACCAAGGCGTAGGTGAGTGGACAACATTAAAATGGAACTTAGAGAGATAGGATGGGATGGCGTGGATTGGATTGATCTGGCTCAGGATATGTACTAGTGGAGGGCTCTTGTGAATACTGTAATGAACCTTCGGGTTCCATAAAATGCCGGGAAATTCTTGAGTGGTTGCACAACTGGCGACATCTCAAGAAGGGCTCATCTCCATAGGTAAGTAATAGCCTACCCACCTTCATTAGGTCAGTATGCACTAATTGTATGATTCACTTAGTGGGGGGTGGAGTCCAACTGGGTCCACTCGGCACGGCGGTCACTAATTGGCCTATTGCAGCCTGCCCCGAGTGATTATGATGATGGAGAATTTGGTGGAATGAAGATTGGCGGGGTAAACCAGAGTACTCGGAGAAAACCCGCCCCAGCGCCACTTTGTCCACCACAAATCCCACTTGACCAGACCCGGGATCGAACCCGGGCCGCCGCGATGGGAAGCCAGCGGCTAACCGCTCGAGCTATGGCGCGGCCCTTTATACCCACCTTCATTAGGTCAGTATGCACCAATTGTATGATTACTATCAATGCGCGTGCTTACGGCCACTTACCAAAAGTGAAGTGGCGTCTCCATCGGTGTTCCAGTTAACTTACTGCAACTGACGAGGGGAAAACGCTGTATTACATTTGTGTATATATTCTACAGAGGATTCAGAAGCACAGATGCATGAATTGTGCTGAAAATGTGTGCTTATAAAATATAGAGGAGTGTGATAAATTCAAAATTACTTTTTAAGCTGCAAATGAAACTGCCCCCAGATGAATTCTGTATTGAGATGTGGCCTTATAAATTATGAAATCGTGATGGTTCTTATGTGATCGCCCAAATTTCGGAAGACTCATTTGCCTCCTTCATCTACGCTGAATATGAAAGCAACAGGATTCTTCAAAACGCCGGTAGCCACATACGAAATTGCATGGTGTCATAACTCAGATGGATGCAATCTATATTGTTACCGCAGTAAAATTTAACATCTCATATTGAATAGTATATAGATTAATATGGATACTATACAGAGTGTTCAATTAAAGTGGAAACTTTACAACACCGTTGACCCGGCCCAATATCCCTCACAGATTGCTGCTGTAACTGTAACGGCGCGTTTATCAGCGCTAATGACTAATTCTGCTATCGGCAGCTACAGTAGCAATCTGAGAGGAATGTTGGGTCGCGTCAGCTGTGTTGCGAAGTTTTCTCCTTAACTGAACGCACTGTATGACTTAAGCCTTTGAAATATAAGTAATCACATCTTAGAGGCAAAAAATATCACTTCCCTAAATAGAGTATGCGCCAAAAATATAAGTACTCAAATGAAAAGACGTCCTGTTGATACCACTGCCTATTCATGTGAAGGCCTCTTGTACGACAGAACCTCCTCAAATTCTGAAGAAATTGTCCGAACACCATGTCCCTGTAGCGTTCTTGGGTGACGGTAAGAGCATTGCCTTCCTCATCCTCAATGAAATAGGGGCCTAATATACCGTGTGCTGAGACGGCACACCATATCGTCACACGTGTACTGTGTAGCGGTTTCCGGACGGTAACATCTGGCCGCCCAAAACCAAGGAAGTGAGTTTTCTGGCGACCACTTCCGTATGAGCGGAAATAATATTCAACGATGAATACTTTTTCTTCTGTCGAGAGACTCATTTCCAACAACTACACAACACATCTTCCTTTTCACTACTGGGAACACGTGCGGCTGGATCTCTGTCCCGTCGACAAACGTACATGGGCGTTCGAGATGCGCGAGTTTCAGGACTGTAATTTTGGCGCATACTGTATATTCAATCATTCTAGATAATTTAGGAAATATGTAGCATATATAAATAGAATAACCCCATATAACAGTAATACACGTATACACACACACACACACACACACATATATATATATATATATCATGGGAGCCGGGATAGCTTAGTCGATATAGCGACTGGCTGCGGGCTGGGCGAAAGCGATGTCACAGTTCGAGTCCCGATGGAATCAAGAATTTTCTCCTCTCCGCGTCGTCCATACCGGTTCTGGGGTTCACCCATCTCCTATCCAATGGAAATCGGGGGCTCTTTGCCCGGGGGTAAAGCGGCAGGGGCACGTCTAGCTAATACAGTGATCAAGAAAATTTGGGTCTATACATAGCTCCCCCATATGCCTTCATGGATTAATGTTTAATTAGTCAAGCATAGGGACAACTTTACCTTATCTGTACCTTTGCATAAAAAGAAAGACATTATGTACAACGCCTGCGCATTTTATAGATGCATGGTTTTCATGCTTCAGTAGCACAGAGACTCTAACGCACTAAGGCTGAGCTGACCTCTTCTGTGCTAGATACGGAGAGATGGGGCTGTAGTTACTGAGACAGGATATAACTCGATGTTAACTACCAGTGGGTAGTGGGTGAAGAAGGTTAGGTAGAACACAGAAACCCACTAACTTTCACCTCAATTCCAGTTGTTCCTATACAAACTTTGTTTGTACTTGGTGGAAAGGTTCTGCAGTGTGTCACTAATACGAGTTAAGATAAGCTGAAGAGAATGGGCTCTATACCAGACGCTCTCTCTCTCCCTCCATCTGCAATAAGCAGTTCTCAGTGTCTCATTATGACAGGACACCGGAGTTCTATTGTAATTCAAGTTAACAGGAGTTTAGATGAACCGAATTCCAAATTACCTTGCAATATCAACAACGCTGCCAAATATTTAATTAAGCAACAGGTAATGAATTTGTAAGATCTGAGGTCACGGCGGTGCCTATTAAGAAAACAATCTTCTGGGATGTGGCGCCGTGTACATATTGTGTTAACCGACGTTTCGAAAGAACGTATCGCCTCCATCTTCAGGATAGAAGAAAAGAGAAGAAAATCCGCAAGCGAAGAACCAGCGTGAGCAGGTGCTCTTATACAGCTGGGTTTATTCTCGATATTAGTCTTATTTACATCTGCTCACGCTGGTTCTTCGCTTGCGGATTTTCTTCTCTTTTCTTCTATCCTGAAGATGGAGGCGATACTTCTCTCCGAAACGTTGGTGAATACAATATCTACACGGCTCCACATCCCAGAAAACTGCTTTCTTCAGGTTATGAATTTCCTTCCAAATGTTTTCCTTGAAGCCTATAATGGAACTTGTCCATAACACACACACACACACACACATATATATATATATATATAAGCAAAAGTAAGTAAGTAAGTAAGTAAAGCTATCCCTGTAACAGACCGTGAAGGCCCATAGGGTCGTGAGACGTTGAGGATCCCGCATTATCTAGACAATCGGCTCAAAGATGGCGGTAAGGTTGTCAGCCTTACGCGCCGGCCGAGCTTTACTCCCCAGGAAAATTATTTATTTAATTCCTGGTACTCATTTCTGTTAGAGGCTGAGTGAACACCAGGGCCATAGTGCGGCCGCAAGGATTAGGACAATTGAAGAATATCCAATGACCTCATCGGTATTTGAACCCGCGACCTTCCGACTTGTAGCAATCATTTATTTTATTGTATTGTATAATATATATCATATCATAACATTTTGTGTAACATGATTCCAACGGATAAACTGATAAATATTGTAATGTTCGTATTTTTTTAATTAAAAAACTGAGTTGCTTTTAACGCTTTGAAGTGCGGATCGCTAGCAGGAATTGTCTGCTGTCTAGCAAAATAGTCAACAGAACTGCCCTGAGGCATTGCAGTAGCGGGGTCAGCACAACTCGCATCCCCTGATTTCTGCCAATCAGAAGCTGCAGATGCCGATCACAATGGCCGCGAAGTCTAAGGCATGAACAGTCTCCGCCCGCTCGAACATTGTGGTCGTGGGTTCGAATCCCACTTAAGGCATGGATGTCTGTGTGCAGTTATTCTGTATTTGTGTTGTTCTGTGTATAGGTAAAGGCTTTGCGGAGGGCTGATCCCCCCTTAAAAGAGTCCTACCGACTGCGTACTGGATTATGTAACTGAAAAGCGGCCAAGGCCCGTCAAAGGGCTATAGAGCCATAGATAGATAGATAAACAGATAGATAGAAGCTGCAGATAATATGATTTAGGTATTTGTGTTATTTAAGTATTTTGTTTTCTCAAATCACGCATGTAAATAGGCATGCGTGTATACATTGTGTCTTCTTTTAATCTGGTTTTGATTATTTAATTGAGTTCTCTCTCTGCCTCTCTCTTTCCCGTGTTAATTTCCTTCTACAAATGCATGTCAATTAAAGCAGGTATTTCATTTATATAACATCTAAAGATTCAGCTCCTACACTACAGCAAACCCGCTGAATTTTCGTTATAAAGACTGACTGGTTCATGCTCTTTAAGGGAATAGTCACTGTCTATTATAGGAATCATGAGAAACATAATAGCGCTATGTGGCAAATATTGAGATTTTTTAGGTTAAAGCAAGTAGTTAACTAATATGCTTTAAAGATTAAGACACTTAACCGATATTCACTAGCGAACTTATACAATTCTCACAGAAAACATCGTGGCTGTTTCTCATTCGTTCATTCTCAATAACACATCACAATTTCAGAAGCAACTGAGTCATACACAAAACTCCACTATGCTAATAGCTTGACTAACAAAGAACATTGCGTCATGCAGGTTTGTAATGAACTTGGATACAATCTGTCGTTTATAAACGCCTGATGATGTTCTTAAAGGGCCGAAAATATGCAGCTTGAAAATATTGTGACATGCAGACACGGCTAGGGAACGACTCGGTAAACAAATACACAACCAACGATACAGTAGACCCACTTCTAGGCAGGTTATTGTTATCGATGGGTGTATATACATGCTGTAGACTTTTATTAGAATCGACTCGAATCTCAATTGTGGCATCGGCTGTCCTCGTTCAGGTATAACGAGGTTTTCCTCCGTTTAATTATCTGAAAAGTAACAACATTATGACAAGACGGGGTCCTTCTAAATCCTTTCCAATTCATTATTCACCATTCGACGCTATACAGCCTTATATACTGACAGTGTCACCGCTTAGCAACGGGTCTATACGCCACGATACTATCATGACGATCATGACAGACATACGAAATAATGAAGTGCGAACAACATCAGCGTTCCTAACATGAAATCTTAAACTAATATGGTAATCTGTCTATCTGCCGGTCACGGTAGCCGAGCGGTCTAAGGCATGCACTGTCTTCGCTCGCTCGGAAGCTGGGATCGTGGGTTCGAATCCCACTGAGGGCATGGATGTTTGTGTGAGTTTTTCTGCGTTTGTGTATAAGTAGATGCCTTGCGACGAGCTGATCACCCACCCAAGGAGTCCTACCGAATGTGTAAGATCTAGAAAAACCGAAGTGAACGGAGAAGTTCATGGAGGTAGGCCTAGGCCCACTGGGGCTGTAGTGCCAAGGGAAAAAAAATCTATCTGCCGGTCACGGCAGCCGAGCGGTCTATGGCATGCACTGTCTTCGATCGCTCGGAAGCCGGGATCGTGGGTTCGTATCCCACTCAGAGCATGGATGTTTGTGTGCGTTTTTCTGTGTTTGTGTACAGGTAGAGGTCTTGCGACGAGCTGATCAACCGCCCAAGAAGTCCTACCGTATGTCTTAAGATCTAGTAAACGGAGAGTTTCATGGAGGTAGGCCTAAGCCCAAAAGAGGGCTGTAGCGCCAGTGAAAAACAAAAATCTGTCTATCTACGTATGGCACTACAATCACTGTTAACCTTGGCCGCTTTTCAGACTCTTAATCTACACAAAGTTGATAGGGCTCCTTGGACGGGGGATCAGCCCGTCGCAAGGTCTGTACCTACACATAGAATAAACGCACACAATACAGACATCCATGTCGTGAGTGGGATTCGAACACACGATCCCAGCATGTGAACGAGCGAAGACAGTTCAAGACTTAGACTGCAAGACCTTTGTGATTGGAAATGAATGGTAATATGTCTTCTCAATAAACGCTTCTCTTTTAAGGTAATCTTGCGCATGATGCAAAACAATATGATGGTTGCAAGAAATCCATATTTAACTTCCGGTTTGATGGTAATTGTCAGTGAAATATTTAAGTTAAGAATTTCAAATTCGGTAGAGTTAAATCCGAACGTACTTCAAAAATCTCTGTGAAGTGTTCTGAAATTATTCGTCGACAGCGACAGACGTTGCTAGGACGCTGAACTTTGAGATTAATTCCTTCAAAGTCGGTGTAGGAAACATCTGTACGAAAGTAATAAGGTCTCAGTCAGGGCTCATTGTGTAGTACGAGACTCATATATCTTAGACCGAGAAGTTTAGTTCCTTAACTCATCTTGTGCCTTGCTTTTATCGAGTTCCTTTTACGTTCTAGTAAAGTAAATAAAGTAAAGTTGTCTCTGTGTTTAACTAATTAAGCACTACGCCACGAAGACGTATGGGGAAGTGGTTGTTCGTAAAGCCACGTGTTCTTTACTTCGCACAAGTTGGAGGTCAATGAAGAGCTTCACGCCCCTGCCTCTTTTCCAAGAGGAAAGAACTCCCGGTACCTATTGGACAGGAGGCGGGGAAGGGCGCGCCATAGCTCAAGCGGTTAGTTGCTGGCTTTGCACCTCCGGGGCCCGGGTTCGACCCCAGGTCTGGTCAAGTTGGATTTTTGGTGGACGAAGTGGCACTGGGGTGGGTTTTCTCCGAGTACTTCGGTTTCCCCTGCCAATCTTCATTCCACCAAATTCTGCATCATCATAATCACCCGGGGCAGGTACAATAGGCCAATCAGCGGCCGCCGTGCCGAGTGGACCCAGTTGGACTCCATCTCCCACTAAGCGAATTTAAAAAAAATAAGAGACTGGGTGAACCCCATAGCCAATCTGGACCACGTGGAGAAATTAAAATTCTTGACCCTACCAAGACTCGAACTCCGACACCTTGGCCCTTCAGCCCGTAGATAGTTGCTGTACTGACTACGCCTTTCCGGCTCACCTCGTTTTTGGTTCTGGAAAACGAAATATCCCTACAGTCCGAAAATTTTTCCTTCCGATTTTCTGTTTCATTTTAATTGAACGTTAATTCTGAACTGTATTTCCTAATAATTGTTCGGCTTCTCGTCTAACCAGGTTCGAGTCCTAACTGCAGAGAACGCGAACCCTCATTAAGTCTGTGTTAGGTGTGGTCCTGAGGGCATACACTCGGAGACATATGTTAGCAAAGGATTTAATTTCAGCTGACAGAGGACATCTCTCTGCATCCTTTTACGTGGTTTATCACCCCGTTCGGGAACTTTATTCTCCTGTTTATAAATTCACACGAATTACAATCTAGAGACTGCACTGACCTGCATCTGCAGCCAAAGAGACATCAGGGATTCTGACTATGGGGTTTGACCGGTGTGAAACTGCATTACAGATTATAATTCTGACTAGGAATTTGATTAATCTGTTTGATAGGGTGATTTAAGCGCTCGTCACGTGACGGATGGGGGCTTGGTGGGCCTTTTGGGATTTCGCAACTGCTCGCACCTCGTGACTTTGATGGTGTGAATGCTGTATTTAAGCCAGATTCAGAACTAGTCTGTCAGGAGATTTTCACATAGCAGCAACTGGATTTACATATTTAATCACATTCGTTTCAACGTTGTTATTTCATCGTGAGCTAAAGTAATTTTAATTATTACGGCAGTTAATTATTAACCTCTTTAACTTCTTGCTTTAAGATACCATAACTATCGTTTCCAACATCTATACATGTACAAATAAAAACCGATTCTGCATTTTAATAGTTCCCTTTTTACCACAGCACCGTTAATCTCCGAGTTTTCCACAGATGCTAAGCGTCTACTTAGTTCTAAAAAGCTTCTGCCTTTGATTAAACTTCCGGAGTACTTCAACTTAAGGTCCCAGAGGAAAAGTGAACTACTTTTATTCGGAGAATGTATATTGAAAATGTAAATGTAAAAACTGGCAGAATTATGCACTAAAATTTCCTAAGATAATAAGTCCATTCCGCACACTTCGCTACAAAATTAACCTAACTCCTTCCAGATCCATTACTTCTAATTAAATACACCCGTTATGGTTAGGTGATCAGAGCATGTAGCATGAATGGAAGAAGTAAGGAATACATACATGGTTTTCATTGCTAAATCAGTAGAGACCGCTAGAAATATCTAGGCGTAGGTCTGAGCATAACATTAAAATCGATTCGGGATTATTCGGTTTTTGCACTTAATCCACCGTCCTTTATTCTAAAGAACACTAAAGAAGTCAAAGTTTCGGAAACCGGATATGTTTCCGTCTAACCACGTCTCAGGACGGAAACAGATCCGGTTTCCGAAATGTTGGGTTCTTTAGTGTTCTTTAGAATACCCTATAATGGACAAAGACCAAAATCCCAGTAATGTCGACTGTCAGACATCATTGTCAAAAGTTTTTATAATATATTAAAATGGATCTTAGAATGGATAGGAGAGTATGGACTGGATTCATCTAGCTCAGGGTAATACCAAAGGCCAGCTTCTGTTAAAACGGCGATAAACCTTCGGGTTCCATAAAACATTGGGAATTTCTTGAGTGGCTGGGCGGCTTTTGTTTTCACAAGAAGGAATCGGCTCCATGGAGATGGTTAGCTAGTTAACTGGTTCTTTGGTTTTGTGGTTGGTTAGTTGGTTAGTTAGTTGGTTCGTTGGTTTGGTGGTTGGTTAGTTAGTTACATCTATTAAGCCCTGTTCTACCTTAATCAGTAATCCAGTTGCCAAATCTCTCTTCAAATATAAGCATAACTCATCCAAAACTAGTCATCGTGCCGGAAATTGAACCAAGTGTTTTCCGACGTAATTATTGCTGCAATGGGTGGCTGAGTCCATACAGTGACAAATTGTTAGTTACAATATAGCTTATGAAATGCATTTTCATTCACAGGAGTTAAGCATTTAATATAGAAGGAAAGTTTTAGAGACTCCAATCACAAATTAATGTTTCAGGTTAAACATAATCAGCAAACACTAAGAAAAAAAATTAGGAATAAAAATTCTAATTATAAAACATTTGGGTTATGTGTTAACGTAGTTGGTTGAGGCACTATGCTACAAGCCGGAAGATCGCGGGTTCAAGTCCCGATGAGGTCATTAGATTTTTTCAATTGACCTAATCCTTCCAGCCGCAATATGGCCTTGGGGTCGACTCGGCCTCTAACAGAAATGAGTACCAGGAATATTCTTGGGGGTAAAGGGCAGCCGTCGCGTAAAGCTGACAACCTTGCCGCCATCTATGAGCCGATTTTCTAGAAAATGTGTTAACCTCAACATCTCACAATCCTATGGGTCTCCATGGTCTCTTACGGGCATAACTTTACTTTACTTACTTACTTGTAAAACAATAAAAGCGAGTATATTTTTGTGTTGGTGGTTAAACTAATTTCTTTATATAAAACACGATGACACTCCTTGTGTAAGAATTTGTTAAAACAACATTTACACATCAGGGAACATACTGTAAGTTATCAGTATAATAGCGGAATTAGCACTAAACATTTGCACTAATCAACAAGGTAATAAAACGGTGTGTAGCCCATTGAGTGTCAACCGACGGAAGTGACGTATTCCTCCGAAACGTCGGTTGACTTTCAATGGACTATACACCTTTATATCGCGAAGAGTGAGCTCTTCGCTGTAATGGAAAACTGTGTAATATAATAAGGTATTTCAGTTTACGACAATTTGAATGACTTTAAAATACGTGTAGTTTATAACAAATTGTAATTTTACACTCAAAAGGACTATACGAAACCCATTAAGTACTGGCAAATATTTACAGCACACACAATAGTGGCGGTTTCGCCGGAACATATGTGCTGTAGTCCGAAAATGGCAAACAAATTTGAAGTATGTAGGTAGGTTACTGTAAACAATTAATAACAGGTTGTGTTGACGTGTTATGTATGTGCATTCTTCAAAGACAGCGCAACGTGACGCCCAAGCTCAATGTTTCATATACTGACCAAAATTTCAGTTTATTCTGTTCAAAACTGCGGTGTAATATGAGTAACATACATAACAGTGGATATACCACGTGTAACAGACTCAACGATCATTTTGCCTCGCGTCTGACATGTTTAAAAATAATTTATAACATTGTTTCTGCGATGGATTGAAGGGAAAATTATCATACACCAATTGAATTCTCAGTGAAGAAGGCAGTATATATAGCATAACTTAATCTACTGATTTGTCTAGTAGATATCACCGTTGTTCGTAGTCAGAAGGTCCCTGGTTCAAATCTGGGCTCAAAAACCGGCTCCCCTGAATGAAGTTTTTTATGATTTTTGTAGGCCTTTCAAGGCAAATACCGAGACCTTATCTCCAATTATCCACAACAGTTTCAATCCATGTCCTTTCCGATACATTTATCACTAATAGTCCTAACATTCGAGACTTCATAGGGCGATCAATTTACAGAATCCTTAAATAAAAATAGTTCCAAGATGATTAATGGAGTTCAGAATACTCATACAGACAGAATTAGTGGAAATATTCCCCCGCGTTTATGTAAATCATGTAATTCTATTCTCTGATTAGTAAAAAAGAGCTATCCCTGTAACAGGAATTGAAGGCCCATAGGGTTATGAGACGTCAAGGCTCACATTTTCTCTAGAAAATCGGCTCACAGATGGTTGTAAATTTGTCAGCCTTACAGGCCGACCGCCCATTTATCCCCATGAAGATTCCTGGTACTCATTTCTGTTACAAGCTGAGTCGACCCCAGGGCTATTTTATTGTATTGTATTGGAGAGGGTGGGTTTCCCCATGCGCTTAGACCAACTGTTGGTCCATTGTGGGTTCCCTTATGATATTCTACCAGTCTCTATTCCCTACCGGTACTGGTGCGTGCCATCAGTCCCGACTCAGCCAGCGAGTTCGGCCTCTACTGGCTCAGCGGTATCTCGGTGTTTCCCCCATCTACCAGAGGCGTTAGATACTACTGTTAGGCGGGAAATGTACTGAATTTAGCTCAGTGGTCCCCTTGGGACATGAGGTTCTTTTACGTGCCGTAAAGCTACGACACGGGACCCTCCCGGAGGACTTGTTCCCTGAATTTTTCCGCCCTTAAAAATTCCACGACCTCCGCCGGGTTTGAACCCGCGTACCTTGAATCACGAGGTGGGAACGTTACCCCTAGACTGCGGAGGCCGCGACCCCAGGGCTATAGTGCGACTGGAAGTAATAGGTAAAATGAAAAATTCCACCCAATCGGAACTCGAACCCGCAACATTCTGGCTTGTAGCTTAGTGCTTCAACCAACTACGCTACCGCCTGCCCCATTCTCAGATTAGTGGTTGGACAATATATTTTCAAATTCTGTCTTAATTTATTTTAAATGAAAAGCAAAATTCTTCGAACATTTCTATTGGTCCATACGTTTATTTACGAGATGCGCATACATTTAAAGCGCAACCCAAACTACGACAGCATATTCAAGATTACAGGTAACATTGGTATAACTAAACAAAATGTGTTTCTAGGTTCTATTGTTTGCACGGAGGAATTCAAGTGACAGTTTCACGAGAGACGCAAAAATCTTCTGATGATAAGCTTCCACCCATTTTATTTTGGTTCATGTGACGATGCGAAATGTTTCTTGGTCAGAGCTGGCAGCAGTCTGTTCAATAGTGTTTCAGTTATTCGAAGTTTCCTGGGTTATTCAAAGTGATACATTCTTCGCGTGATCTATACAGAAATAATTCGGGTGGTGTGAGGTCTGTTCTCCAAACATTGCTTTAAGTAAAGTAGCTCTTATATTTTCAGGGAAGACAGTCTCAGCATCGTGCTGAAATCAGCATTTCATTCCATTTTCTTATCTAACAGAGAAACGAACTGAGTCAGAATATCTTGATAATATTCTGCATTAGTTGCTTCCTTAGAAAACGAATCTTTGCTACACGTCGGTGTATTGTTGTCTTACCTGACACTTCCTTGTCAGAACACACGTTGTTAGATACATCACGAACAGCAGTAAAATTTCGATGCCAAGAAATATTAAAAAATGAACACAAGTTCCGTTCATTAACAGAGCATGCTCACAATTAGAGAGTTTCTGCGCAACTGGCGACAGCAAGAGCCTAGCAACAAGAAAGTAACGAGGAAATTTAGGAGAGTCAAATTAAAAGGGGTAAGACTTTCTAATTTTATTTCTGTACCGTACTAAATAATTGCTATTTAGTTCGCTTTCAAATGATAGATTGTGCATAACAACGCACGTATTATTCAGTGTTGAATCGGGCAATACTAATTTATATATCATGTTTGCTGGTTTACAATTATCCGGCAGAGAGAGGGAGAGAGAGATCGTGTCGTATTTGAATGCCATATCCGGAATCTTTTTTTTCCTTGTATGACTGATCCAATCTATAAGAAATACTCAGCGCAACCTACCAACCCAGATTTGAAATTATATTCATAAAAATATGTCAGAAATATTACAACTGACTTTAACTACACTAGCGACATCTGTACGAGAATATTCTCTTCTTTAAAATCTACCAAGTTTTCACTGTCGTATTCCACGTTCATGATCACTTACGAAACATAAACTTCGTGTGGTACAGATGAAAAGAATACGTTGTATGTAATAAAAGTTGGCGACCGTTTAGATTATGTTACAAAAAAAAAAGACGGCATTTGTATTCCCAAATATGAAGGTCCAATGGATTTGTCACTGACGTCTATCATTTTCAACCCGAAATTTCCCTATCTGTTCAGCATATATGGAATGATACTGCACTTTAGATATCGCAATTATGTAACTTAACACTCACCACAGCTTAGCAAACAAAGACATAACTGTTTCCTGCAACCTGACGTCGCGTTTATAACGTGACATAATATTAATTTCACACATCAAGTTACTATGACTCGTGAAACCAAAACAGTCCAATTGTTTGTAGGTTTGTAGCGTATTATATTGACATTTTACCCCAGAAATTGATCCATATTTTGCAATATTCCATTGTAATAAAAAATTATAATCGCCTTCAACGAATGATATTAGCTTTGTATTCGATCACAAATTGCCACACCAGTAACGTTAGTTGCTAGGCCGTGTCATAGCTCAAGCGGTTAGTCGCTGGCTTCCCAACGCGGCGGCTTGGGTTTGATCCCGGGTCTGGTCAAGTGGGATTTGTGGTGGACAAAGTGGCGTTGGGACGAGTTTTCTTTGAGTACTTCGGTTTCCCTTTCCAATCTTCATTCCACCAAATTCTCCATCATCATAATCACTCGGGCCAGGCTACGAGAGGCCAATCAGTGGCCGACGTGCCGAGTGGACTAAGTTGGACTCCACCCCCCACTAAGTGAATTAAAAAAAAAAGTTAGTTGCTGTCTCATGTTTAGGAGGTACCTCGGTCTAATTATGGGATTTTCGTGGTTTTCTGTCGCTCCTGGCGAATGTAGAGCAGTGTGCCTTTATCGCTTCCCCCGTGTCTCTCCATCTTTAGTCACAATTATCATAACATACAACCGTGACGTCAACAATGCCACACAAGCAACTAGAAGATGGCAGGCCTTTGAATTGGTGACATGAGGCACTAAGATTCCATTCTGCATATGAAGAAGAAAATAGTTTGCTGAGGTCCTTTTTCGAGCGTCTCTTCTAGATATAAAAGCATTTAACCACCTACTCCAGTTTGACTTGAAGTACTCACAGCAGCGTTTAACAAGAATAGGCATAGCTCTGTTTGCTACCTAATTTATGCTGGCTTCTTGCTTGCTTTATTCTTCCTTCCTGATGATGGATACGATGTATTTCTCCGATTCATTCGTTGACTTTCAGCGGAATATACGGCTCTGTATCCCAGAAAATAGAATTACATGTTTAAGTTTACGGCAAATATCCAGTAAAATTTAGTCGACCAGATAAAAAGACAAACGGCTGCAGAATTTTAAAACAGATGTTCAACTACACAGCAAATGGTAGTCGTTTGACATGCTGACTAAGTTTCACATGTTTCAATGCACAACACTCCACTCTGCGTACTATTCTCTGTATGTTTCAGAGCCAAGCGTTAGTCCCTCTAGATACCTCTATGTCAGGCCTGGCTATGCCCTTTCCTGCTCTTCTCTATCACCGTCAAAATAATAATAATGATTCCAAACTTTCAAACGTAACGGTCCCCTCCCTCTTCCGAGTTCCGCATTCCTATTTCTGTCCAACATGACGATTTTTTTTTCATTGGCGCTACAGCCCTCATTTGGGCCTAGGCCTACCTTCATGAAACTCTCCGTTTCACTTCGGGCACGACGATTTATACTACAGTAATTACTTTCGAAGCCGGTCACGGTAGCCGAGCGGTCTAAGGCATGCACTATCTTCGCTCGCTCGGAATCAGAGATCGTGGATTCGAATCCCACTCAGGGCATGGATGTTTCTGTGCGTTCTTCTGTGTTTGTCTACAGGTAGAGGCCTTGCGACGAACTGATCACTTGCCCAAGGAGTCCTACCGAATGTGTAAGATCTAGTAAACCGAAGTGAAACGGAGAGTTTCATGGAGGTAGGCCTAGGCCCAATTTGGGACTGTAACGCCACAGGAAAAGGAATTACTTTCGAGGTCGTCTGGTATTGAGATATGTCAGTTTTGGCATACTAAACAGCAAGTAGGTTTCCTGTTCGTAAAGGTCGTTAGAGCGATCTACAGTCTAAAACTGGGTGTCTAAAGAGTATATTCTGACCCTGAATAATATATTTGTCTACATGAAGAAATTTGGGTTATGCGATTTGTAATTGCATCGAAACTACATAACGTTATACATATATATGCTGGTCACAGCGGTCGCGCGGTCTAAGGCATAAAATATCTTCTAACGCTAGGATCGTGGGTTCGAAATCCCACACTGTCTCTCTGCGCTTAGTCTGTGTTTCTGTTGTCCTACATAGCCTTGCGACGGACTGACCCCCCGTCCAAGGAGTCCTACATCTGTCTTAAGATCAAGAACCTGAAGTGAAACGAAACGTTTCATGGTTGCCCTATGCTTCAAGTGGGAGCAACAGGAATAGATAGATAGATAGATAGACAGATAGACAGACACATAGATAGATAGATAAATAGTTAGATAGATAGATAGATAGATAGATACATGGATAGATAGATAGATAGATAGATAGA
>NW_019742446.1:1023635-1099264 GCF_002891405.2 Cryptotermes secundus | reverse complement strand
ACCTTGCATTGTCTCTATTACTGCTTGTGATAAATTTCTGCAGAAAATTGAAACTTAGTGTTTTGCTTCGGGTAGGGAGGTGATGTACTCCTATGCCTCCATCTTGTACCTTTGCATATACATAGCTTTGGTGTTTCCAATATTTTCCTTGCCATATAAATTTAACCATTAGTTTCTGCATCTTATCCAGAAAGGCAGGGGGAGGGGGAAGGATTGTGAGTGTATGGATCAACTTGGCGCCAATAAGTTGGTTCAGACTATTCCTGTCTGGATAGGATGTAGCATGTGGGACCTTTTCCCACTGAGTTAATATTGCCTGGGTTTTTGTTTCAAGTTGCGTCCAGTTCTGGTTGTGCCAGTCTGCAGTGTTCCCTAGATAGATGCCTAGATACTTCGTTCCTTGGGTACTCCATTGGAGTCCCAGCGGACTATCCGTCCTGGTTCTCCAACGGCCGACAAATAGACCAGTGGATTTATGTATATTGAGCATTGCTCCTGAAAGTGCGCCATATATCATGAAGTTTTTAACCAGTTGTTGGAAGCCTTCTTCTTTGGTGATGAATACGGTTACGTCATCCGCGTATGCACTGGTTACGAGTGAGTTGCTGTCTTCTGATGGCAGTGGAAGTCCATATTCCTTGAGGTTCTTATTGCACATTAGTAGAAAAGGTTCTATTGTGAGTGTGAATAGGGGCCCGGAGAGTGGATCTCCTTGCCTTACTCCTCTTTGATATTGGAATGGCCTTATAAGCGTCCCATTTAATTTTATTAGTCCTTGGGTGTTGTTATATATCGTTTTGATGTTCTTAATGAAGGTTGTACCAAATCCATATTTATTTAGTACCCGGAAGATGTATTGGTGTTCCACTTGGTCAAAAGCCGATGCCTGATCTAGCGATATAATTGCTAGAGGTAGGTCCCTCTGATTTGCATATTCTATGGCATCTCTAATGAGATGCAAGTTTGTATGTATCGTTTTTTTTGGGACACAGTAACTCTGGTCGGTGGTGATAAGGGTCGGAAGCACTTCTGTTATCCTGTTTGCTAAACATCGAGTAATCAGTTTATAGTCTGTATTTTGCAGCGTGATTGGTCTCCAATTAGCAAGGAGTGTAGGGTTACCTTTCTTTGGTACTAAGGTGATCATGCCTTGATACATTGAAGTGGGCAATTTTTCTTGTTTCATTCCGTTGTTCGCTACTCTCAGCAGTAGGGGTCCTATTTGTTTCCAGAATTTTTTGTAAAATTCGTATGTTAGTCCATCTAATCCAGGTGCTCTCCCTGTGTTTGTGTTATTAAGGGCTGTAGTTAGTTCCGTTAAGGTGAATTGGGCATCGCATTTTTGTTTTTCTTCCTTGTTTAACTCCGGCAGCCTGTTGTAGACGTCATCGTTTATATTGGGGTTGTTTCCTTTTTTCCTGTAGAGCTCTTCGTAGTATCTCCTTACTTCTGTACGTATTTTGTTGGCTTCTGTCTCTAGCTTTCCATTTATTTCAAGCGTGTGTATCCGAGGTCGCGCACTGTGACCATCTTTAGAAGGAAATATTGGGAGGCATGAGTTTTTTTCCTTTTGGTTTAGAGTGTATTCGTGTAATATATTTTGTTTTGCATCATGTTGAAACTTTCGTTTTAAGGTTGTGCCTACAGTATGGAGGACATGCTCTTCTGTTTCATTAAGTTGCGTTTTACTTGTTAGATAGTCTATTTGTTGCTCTATTTGTATATATTGTTGGTTTCGACGTTGTCTTTTGTTTTCTTCATATCTTTGTGCTTGTAGCTTTAGTTCCCGTTTCATCTCGTCCCATGCTTCATTCAATTCTCCTTCCTCATTAGCTAATGTAGAATAGTATTGTATAATTGCGGTCATATATTCTGTAAAGGATTTGTCATTGAGGAGGTTGTTTTTGATTTTCCATATATCAGACCGATGGTTTTCTCTATGTGGGAGTATGTTTAGGACTAGTCCTGCATGGTCTATAAAGTATGGGCAGATCCGAATGGAGTTGGTTTGTTGGAGCCAGTTTTTTTTTATATATATTCTATCTAGTCTTGATTTTGGGGATGTTATCTGATTTCCTTGGAATGTAAATTGTTTGTTCTCTGGATGATACGTTCTCCAGACATCTATCATTCCATGTGTATTTATTAAGTTATAGAGTTGTTTGGCTAGTATTGTTCTTTTCTCAATGTGGTTTTTCCTGTCAGTTTCTTCCAATGTGACGTTCCAGTCCCCTCCCATTAGTATTTTCCTGTTCAGCGGGATTGTTTCCATATGCTTCTTCAGCGCCTCATACACTGTTATTGCACTTTTGTTATTTATGGGCATATATATATTAATTATCTGGATTTCCGTATCATATATAGTGAGGTGGCATGTCTGCAGGTATCCTGTTACTAAGGCTTGGTGCGAATGGATTTTCGTATGGGGTTGTAAGTCTTTATGTAAGGCAATTGCTGTACCTGACCCCATCTGTGTGGCTATATTTTGTATTGTAATATATTGGGGCAATCCCGGCAGTTCTGATGTCTCGGAGAGGTTTGTTTCTTGTAGGAGTAGGATTTGCGCTTTTTGTCTCTTAGCGTATAGGGCTAGTTGTTCCTGTTTGACTCCCCCTTTGATTCCACGCGTGTTTAACGTTAGTATGTTTACCATCAGGTACTGAGTATATAGAAACAAGCACACCACCAACAAGAGTTCCTTCTTTAAGTATTTATTTGTCTCTAGTTTCACTTTACTGTTTGAGGCCTTCAAGTATGCGTTTCATTCTTCGTCTGAGATTGTAGTCTTTTGTGGTAAACAAGTTTTCTTCTAGCATATCGATCAGTCCCGTGATGTTTGTAGTGTGATCCTTTGCTATGGTTTTAGGTTCTTTTTGCCCTCTGCAGGCCTTGAGGAAATGAGATAATGTGGTAGTTGATATTGGATTCTTCTCGTTCCCTTTTAGACTCTCACAGAGTCTGTCTATTGCTTTATGGTCAGCAGTCATTATTTTGTGTCGTTTTGCTTGTTGAGAGTTGCTTATAGGTTCTTCCTGTGAGTTTCCGGGATCGTTCGATGATAAGGATTCTGCGTCGCTATTTTCCTGTCCTTCCATCTGTTCTGCTTGTTCTTCTTTTGTTGCATCCAACTGTTGTTGTTTTTCCTTTTGTTGTGTTAGTTTTGTTTCAGTCATATGTGTGCTTAAGTTGGGGTTTAGTGTGTTGACATTTATTGTTGTAGGAGAGGGGTGGGGGTTGTTAGTGCTCACCTCTACTTGACAGTTTTCTGTATGTGTTCCCTCTCTGTTTTTTTGTTCCTGTGGATTTTCTTTGTTTACGTTTAGGGTGGTTATGTCCTTTGTGTCTGACTTCGGTGTTGTTATCACTTTTGTGGTGGCTGTTGGGCGAAGTCTTTGCCTATGCTGTGTGAGGACTGGGAAGTGTGTTGTGGTCTGCTCTATGGTTTCTTGTTTCTCCCCGGCTGAAGTGGACGGTGCAGTTGGTTCGTCTGTCCGTTGGGTTGTATGCGTTTTTCTTCTTCCCGCTGCCAGGTCTGCAAAAGTTATGGGGCCCAACCTTTCTTGTGCTGTTGTGTGGCAATTCCTTGCCAGATGCCCTGGCTTTTGACAGTTTGTACATGTGACATCATCGCTAGTGACATAGATGACATACGCTACTCCGTCATATCGAATGTTAAGGGTGCTCGGCATTTTTTCCATGTTCGGTATTATCATATACACCAGTCGTCTAAATGATTTAATGTGTTTCAAGTCAGGGTGTGTTGTAGAGATTGGAAGCTGTGTGATTTGGGACGTAGGTTTTCCAAACGTTTGTAATAATGGTTGTATGACGTCATCTGGGATATCCGGTAGTACATTACTTAGCACTACGCGTTTTGATGCCATAATATATGGCCTGCACTGGATAAAGTTGTCTCCAATGTTTATTCCCCCAGGGGTACATATCTGTTTTACATACGTTTCTGCAGCGAGATATATACAAATTCTTCCCCCACCCAATCTGGATGCATACTTAATATTGCTTCCCCCAATTTTATCTGCTATTTCTCTTAAGTACTGTTCAATGGAGAGGCCCTCCACTGCTTCAAAGATAACCCCATGTTTTTTGTTTGGGGTATATTGGTTTTGGTTTGGTTCTGCCGTGTTGTGGGTGGGGTTTTCACACTGAGAGGGGGGGCGGCTGCTAGTCTTTGTTGTGGTAGTTTTTTTTTTGTAATTATTACCTGGCAATTGTTGTTCATGTTTGTCCAGAGCTGCTCTGCTTTCCTCAGTGGTGTTGTTATGGTGTTGACTGGTTGTTTGTCCATTCAGCGTTTGGCTTGGCATGTTGTTATTATTTTTTGTTGTTGTAGTGCTGTTGTTTTGATTGCTGTTGTTATTGTTGTTGTGATGGGCGCTGCTGTCCTCATTTTGAGGGCTACTGTCCACGGTACATTCCACATCCATTTCCGTATCTGATTCGTTGTTCTTTTGTTTTTGGGCAGTTTGCTCTTCCTTCATCATAGTAGTTGTGGGTTTTTTTTTGTGCTATGGGGTGTGGTTCACTGCACCACTATTACCCACACTTACCGCTGACTGTTGCACTTTTTGTAAACACGCACTTCTAAGCACGGCGTATCTAACTCTGTATCACTTGTAGTACACTTTCCACTGTATACACTGCTGTCACGGAGCGACTCACTAAACACGTCCGCTCCGCTCGGCGTCGATAGATGGATGGATGGATGGATGGATGGATGGATGGATGGATGGATGGATGGATGGAAATTCTTGTCATCTGACGATATGTGATAATACCATTAATTTTAAAACCCAACGGGGCACTTATTAACAGAATTGCCAAGTAATTTTTCGTCGTTGATACAAATTCCGGTAGAACTTGTTAAATTTCTTTGACGTCAATACACTTATGACGGCTCTGAATATTAAAATCAATGTTTCTTTGTTTTAAATTATAATATTTCCTCTATTGCACTACGTTATGTTTACTCAAAATATGTCTAAGTTCCAACAGAAGGAACTTACGGAATACGAGAATGTCTGGCTCGGCTCTCATACAAATAGCCCTGTAAAACGGATACAAAAACATGTCACGTGTAAACAAATCACGCATATATCCCAGTATTGGTTCTTGCCGCATTCAGATTTGGAGCAGACTGTGACCGAGAACTTTAGTGGATTTCTCATTTCTTCCAGAAAACAACTATGATGCGTCTTTCTCAACTGGGCCCTAAACTCCTCATGGTACAACTCTCCCACTTCATCTTTTATAATTAGTATAACAATTAATTTTACATCACATAAGATCTAAAACTGATACTAAGTAAAAAATGAAGTTATTTCTGTTTTTAATTAATTAAGCACCGCATCATGAAGGCTTGTAAAGGAGTGGCGATATAGCTCCACTCCTCAGCACTAGGCGTAGGCAAGTGGTCAGATTCACGTCCCTGCCGATTGAATTAAATAGGAGGCTGGGTGGGCCGTGGAACCGATCTGGACGCTGTGGAGAAGAGAAAACCCTTTCCCCTGCCAGAATGGAACTCCAGCCATGTAGTCCCTGGCTATTACCGA
Organism: Cryptotermes secundus; assembly: GCF_002891405.2. NCBI lineage: Eukaryota > Metazoa > Arthropoda > Insecta > Blattodea > Kalotermitidae > Cryptotermes > Cryptotermes secundus. The sequence goes on along the minus strand of NW_019742446.1, from coordinate 1,093,694 downwards.
CTGAGCTATCTCGTCTCTTTGATATTAGGTCAATAAACAAACTACAGCTTACTTGTCAGTTCTGTTGAGTTCTCACGATGGTGTACAACTCTCGAGATTATTGAGTTTGGACTCTGTCCATTTTCTAGTATTCTGCCAGAACACAGCATCTGAGAAAATGTTTTTTTTTTCAATCCTCAGGTGATAGAGTTGGAGCCCCTACACTGCGGGATCCTTTAGATAGATCTAACCTCAGTCGGTGGGGTAAGTGATTTATGTTAGCTATTTCTTACGGACCCAACAGAATAGGTGTCTCCCGAAACGTTTTGTTCTTTAGAATACCGGACGATGGACAAAGCCCAGAAACTCAGCAATATCACAGTCTACTAATTGACAGAATAGTTACCTCTCCCTTATGAACTTCAGACTGAATAAAGAAATTAGCTAGAAACTTATTCCCTATGCACTGCTCACTCACATGGTCTCCTACATTTGATATTCGTGAACGAACGAACTCCGTGGTTTTAGTCCGACCGAGAGACCGTCATTTGTCGGCGAAGTTAGTGCCAACTTTTGCGGATAGGGGTGTCGCGTGGTCAGCACAAAGAATCCCCGCGGCTGTTAATTTCGGCTTTCTAGATGCTTTACTTAAAACTTAAATATTTCACTAGAAATGAGTTTTGACAATTTAATTGTGTTGAACTCTCCAGATTAAAGCCAATAATCTTTACGCAGCAACTTCGTTTTAAAGGAGTGTGATCTAGATTTTGTACAATATTAAGCAGTCGAGACTAATGTTCTATCTTTCACCTGCATAGTTGAAATTATACTGTCGTGTCTTAAATATCGGCACCCTAACAAACTGCTATGTGTGATATGAACCTGCACATATGAAGTTCTGTTCTGCTGCTGCATATGAAGCCACTATTCTTCCGCACTTAATGCATCCCTCGTCGTCTTACAATCATCAATTTTATAACAAAATAATAAAATTAGAAAGAAGAAGCAGAACTTCAGCGGCCAGGCGATGGCTATTTTTCTGAACACTGAATTTATGTTGTTATTGTGGAAACCGAGTGTTCATAACTACCTTCGCAAAAGTCTAGCACTGATCTTATTCTGAAGGAGTTGCACGTAATTTTCAAACCCGTATCTTCTTTGTCAGGGAGCCATTTCCGTATTAGGTCCTATAAATTTCTAAATCGTCGAAAGGACAAATTCTGGGTTATCCAACCGAAATATGAACGTGTTTCTTTTTTATTTCTCCCAGCTGGTCACAGTGGCCGCGCGGTCTGAGGCATGAAGTGTCTTCGCTCGCTCGGACACTGGGATTGTGGGTTCGAATCCCCCTCAGGGAATGGATGTTTGGTGTGTGTATGTGTATATTCTGTGTTTGTGTTCTTCTGTGTGTAGGTAGCGGTCTTGCGACGGGTTGATCCCCCGTCTAAGGGGTCGTTACGTCTGTAAAAAGTGATTACAGAACTGAATAAGAGGCCTGGGCCCTGATTGGGCTGGAAGAACCATTGAAAAATGTCTTATCCTTCTCAACGGGCGCAACAACTACAATTATCTTCTATACATTTTAATCTTCAGTGTACATAAATATGACGGCAAATTAAGATATCAGTGTGAATTATAAAAAGATAGTCGAGAATTTGTAGTCTACAAATCTCATTTTAGACATAATATCTATTTGATTCATTAATTTTTATGAAATATTTTTTAATATTTTGTGAGCCTGATAGCTCAGTCGTTGTAGTGAGTAGGCTAAGGCAGAAGAACCGGAAATTCAAAATTTAGTTTCTGACACGGGGCCTCTCTTAACCGCCACATTCAGTTCGTCTGCGGGGCGCACCGAACTTATCCTCTGGTTACGACAGATTCTTTCTCTCGTGGTAAAGCAATCATGCTTTTAACTAAGCACCTCCATCTAGAAACTAAGGATAAGAAAAGCCGGAATTATGCTTCTACTCCTCTTTACGACATTCCCGGCTTGGCGCTTCATTACGTACAAAACGTTCACGTGTGCTTTACAGAACATCCCGATGAACTGTGAGAGTTAACAGCAATTCACACAATTAGATACACTTACTGGTATCTAGTAGGATCCAAAAGTATCTAGCAGTGACACTTATGTCGATATTACCTAACTTTTCTGGATGTCTGCTTAATTATAATTACTATCAACTGAATAGATGACCGCCTCTGTGGTCTAGTGGTCAGAATTCCTGGCTACAGATCCATAGGTCCAAGGTTCTATTCCCGGCATCTAGAACGGGTTCCACTCAGCCTCCTGAAGATAACTGAGGAGCTATGTCGAGCAAATAGCGGCTCCGGTCTAGAAAATCGGGATTAACGGCTGTGGGGAACCGTCGCGCTGTCCACGTGACACATTTATCCGAAAAAGTTGGCACTAACTTCGCCGACAAGCGGCGATCGCTCAGCCGGTAGAGTTCGTTTGTGGACTACTGGCCACGGAGTTTCTTTGTTTTGTTTTATCAACTAAATAGATGGATTAGAATATATGTGAACTGGAAAGAGGCTCAAACCACGTACTTCCAGAATAGAATCAATCAACTTTACTCATTGAATTAACCTGCTAATTTTATAATGTTAAGAATCTATACGTAATAACATGGTCAAAATTGCATGAAGACTGTTCATATACTTTCAGGTTTACAGGAGAATGACACACGTCCAGATCGACATGCCTATTTAAGCACCGGTTTAACTGTTCCTTCTTGTCTAGAATTTCATTTACTCATTTTCGGGTGATGTTTTATATATATTTGAATTTCAAATATAACGCATTTATGAAAATAACAAAGCAGGTAGCTAGTAAAATGTAATCAAATATTACTTTAAACATCATCTGTGCAGCAGAATATCTATGTTGGCGCTATGTGGCATGTAAGCCTGATTTATTCTTTTATCAAAAAGATTTTTTGGAAGACAAAGAGAATTGGAAATGCCACCCTGCAATATGTACTCTACACGTATCAAGTGGATGCACGAATCGGTTTTTGTACCGTAACATTCCCTCTCTCAACACTACGTCATCGAGTATTTCAATTATGTAGCGTAGCTGGTGTGAGTTTGCCGTTCCGAGTTTTTAATCGAAAACCGAATGAACTTGGAACGCAAAATAATAGCAGAACGCGTAGTTTATTGAATTAAGTTTGCTTCATGAACGAACGATTTCCAAAATTAAAAGCATTATAGGTTCATAGACTGCACGTATATTTACATCGATTTAGAAAACTATTAGCATTTGTAATTATTTTTCTCCTTCACGTATTATTTATTGATGGTTTTAGAATTTATTGAGATTATAGGGTATCTACTTTTATCGGAATTACGCAAAGTGAATCAGGATGAGCGTGAAGGGACGCGAAAACATGAAACTAAATACGCGAACACATCTGAAGATAATGAAGACTCAAAGCTCATAGCCAGTTTCACATTTTGACTGACTTATTAGATATTTGTATAATTAATTAAAGGTAAACAAATTTTGAAACTTATGAATACATACGTATAATCTACATAAGCCATAATGTTTATTTTTCTATAAGACAGCAATGAAAGAAATTTATAGGTTATTTGTTACACTCATATTTTTAAAATTACCCAGAAAATATTAGAATAATTTTCTTAAATTTACCTGACCTGAAGTTAACAGAGTTCCTGTTATATGCAGTCACAGGAGTAAGACACAACACAAAGCACAATACATATGAAACTAGGAAGAATACTCCGACAGAAGAAGATAGGTGTGACTCGCGTACTGAAATACGACATAAGGATGACAAATCCTGAACACTTTTAACATTTTTAATATTTAAAATTTAGCTATATATATGACGAATATATATTTTAGTTATTTTAGTATAAAGACAACAGGGCATGCAATGCAGTAGTTCGACGTACATCGAAAAGCACCTGAAGATGGCACTTTAGTGCCGAAACATGTAGTGCAACAGAGAAGAGTAAGGTGAATAAATGTATGCACTGTAAGACGGTCAGAATAAATCATGGACATAAATCAGTGCGACAGGACGCTAAAATATAACCTCATTAAACTATGTAAGAGCTTTCTATTTCACACCCAATTAATCTGATTTTTCTGTTCTGAAGTAATTTGCCCTCTCAGCTAAAGCATAATTCCTTACCAATAAAAATAACTTATTACTGGATTTATGATCGTGCCATAGCTCAGGCAGTTAGTAGCTGGCTTGGATCAGGTCATGTAGGATTTGTGGTGGATAAAGTGGCGCTGGGGCAGGTTTTCTCCGAGTACTTCGGTTTCTCTTGCCAATCTCCATTCTACCAATTGCTCCACAATCAACATCATCTATCATCTGGGGCTGGTACAATAGGCCACTATTGGCCGTGGTACCAAGTGGACTCAGTCTCACCCCACTAAGAATAATTATAAAAAAATTATTGAATTTGAAGTTCTCACAGCGGTAACAAGGAAGAATTCTCTCTTGTATGATATAATGCCGTGTAGTCCGGTTAAAGTCATATGTCGTTTCGGAGGAAAGAATCATCTTCATCTTCAGAGCAAAAGAGTAAGCCGCGCAAGAAACCTGCCTACTTCATATTGATTTCTTACTTATGCTCCTCCGAAACATTCGTTTCCTCGTTATTGGGCTACACAATTCTTTTTACCATAGAAAATAGAACTCTTCTTGAGGAATCTCTTTTTTGTTTTAATTTGAAACCAAGCTTCTTCAACACTTCTCAAAAACTCTTTGCCTCCAGCAAGACAAACGTCTGCTTTCATGGCCGCTGAAACTTTTTCAGTTGGGGAAATATTTTCTCGCTGAGTAAAAATTATGAGTACTTTTCATTATTATGCATAAATCAAAGTCGCCGAGTGCAATTTTTTAGAAGTAGGTTTGCATATCTTGCAAGGTTTTAACATTTCTCCTCTAGAGCTCGCCAGCTTATCTTCTCTTCTTATCATGCAAAGAATGGCTTCGAATTCCCGGTAACTGCAGCAGCATGATAGAGTTTTAGATTTGTTTTAAATTTTCACTTGAATTTTCTTCACCCGAAAGTTGTATGTCTTTGCTAACTGTATCGCGACCTTCACTGTGAAGATTTGTTCTCGTCCTGCTTTTAATTTTAAGCTATCGACAAGAATAATTTCACTACAATACTAATGCACTCCAAGAAAAATTGTTTCACATTCTGTACGTAAAGAAACAACACTAAACAGCAGAGCACTTACATCTTGCAGCCACCGACTGAATGTATTCTTTCCCCACCACAGAACTGTGAACTAATTAGTAGTTCCTGTACCTTTCGTATGTAAGGTGAACGTAGTTCACTGGTATTTTCAAACTTATCTCTCTATAGCTCTATAGCCTTCTATTCGTCCTTGGCCGCATTTTCAGCTTCTTCATTTGTAAATAGTCAGTAGGACTCCTTGGACGGGGGATCAGCCCATCGTAAGGTCGCTACCTACACAAACATTAAATAAATAGTACATACAGATATTCATGCCTTAAGTGTGATTCGAACCAACTATTCCAGTGTTCGAACTAGTGAAGACGGTTCATGCCTTAGACCGCGCAGCCTCTGCGTTCAGTTACTTTCAAACCTACATCATGATAATTCCAAAATGCACGGCCTCTCGAAGCCAACAATTAGACAATCAGAATAATTTTATCTCACTTCAAATAACCGAAAGAAATCAAGTTCATGCATAGCGAAACGTGAACAGCAGTTGACATAGGTACTAGAATAAGCACTGCAGGCTGAACTGATTGTATAAGGGCAGTCAAATGAAAACGAGTCACCATGCATAACTCACACGGAGCCAGCTGATAACACTGAAATTTGCTTACGGTAGAAACATCTGGTGGGGACTCGGGAAAGCACAGTAACAACGTGCCCTTGCACACTAGTCGTTTGTTTATTGTGCTGGAAGTAAGGTTAGCGCTACGTGTAGTCATCCAACATCAGTAATGGAGGCGGGTAAAGAACAGCGAAGTGTAGTGCGCTTTTTGACTGCTGAAGGAGTAGGAGGACGAGAAATTCATCGTCGCATGTCTGTTGTTTACGGCGAACACAGCATGTCACGTTCGCATGTGCTGCCGTGGCATAAGACATTCCGGTGTGTCACTGCAAGATGATGCTCGCCGAGGACAGGCTCATCGTGTCATCACTCCTGATGATATTGCTACGTTAGATTGTCACATACGGGCAAACCGACGGATCATTGTATAAGAAATTAGTCTTCTGATGGGAATAAGTCACACTGCCAACTCTGTGAGGAATACGCTACAGAGATTTGGTTGGGAAGTGCTTCAACATCCCCCCTACAGCCCAGATCTCTCCCCATGTGATTTTCGCATTTTGGAGACCTGAAGAGACATTCGTGGACATCGGTTTGCATCGGACGCAGACGTGTGTGGCTGGGTAAAGATGTGGTTCCGTAGACAGTCCACAAGCTTTTTCAAGGATGGGATTGACCGTCTTATCTCCCAGTGGGATAAATGTACGAGTATTAACAGTTTTGGACATTACTTTTGAGGTAAGAAATGTTCTTTAATATCTTTTGGCTTCTGGCCCGTTTTCATTTGACTTCCCCTCAAATTTAAGTAATTTAGCATTAAATATCGTTAGCACCTGCGGTTAAAGTATATGCATAAATATATCGGACAGAAATTTTGGACTTAAAATACAAATATTTTAACTTAAATGGCGTACATTGCTTAAAATATTTCGAAAATACTAGTTAAACTCAATCTTTTTATCTTTTCTCAGAAAATTCACTTACGTTCCACAGCTACAAGGTCAGGGGATCTGCGGATTGCTCATAGCTGTAACAGAACTAAGAAGTGGAAGGAGAGGAAGTCGTCTCCAGTGTGACTGAACGGCTTGTGGATATCTATCTATGGCTCTATAACACTTTCGTTGGACCTTGGCTACTTTTCAATTTCTTGATCTTTAAACAGTCAGTAGGACTCATTGGATGGGGATCAGCCCGTCGCAAAGTCGCTACTTTCATACAGGACAACACAAACACAGAATAAACGTAAACAGACATTCATGTCTTAAGTGCTATTCGGACCTACGATCCCAGTGTTTGAACGGGCGAAGATATTTCACGCCTTAGACCGCCCGGTCACTATGATCGGCAGCTTGTGAACAATAATGACGAACTATTTTCTATCAATTAAAAAAAAAGAGTGTTTCATAGGCCTCTGGCGTTACATTTGTAAAATGAAGCTTGCTAATAATAGTAACATTAGATCAGGTACCTTGCTCTAATTCAACTATTTGCCAACCGCTTTTTCCAGGCACGATGCACAAAGTATCGGCGATCAAATCCTTCATAATAACTTCTTATAGAGAGTTCTACATGATCAAAATGCTCAGTTAAGAATGTTCTCTGATAGACACACAGTCAATGTAAATTCACAGCCGGACGATATTCTCTAACCGTACCGCAGTCGTTACTGATGGTCTGAGAGAGAGAAAAGTAGCCACGGAGCAATCTGAGTCATAATGAGTACAAGTCTGATAGGTTTGGTTGATACACAGGAATCGATGAGGAAGGATTTGTTTATACATCAGAAATCCAGTGCCCAAAATTTATGTTTGGAGCTTGAGAACACGTTACAATCTTTCGAAATGTCCATTCAGCTCACATTTCTCCGTGGTTGCCGTGCTGTCTCCTCTACAGTGCCAGCCTTCGTTAAGGCCTGATTTATTCTAGTTAGTGAAGATCATTCTGGTGACTTATAAATATTTACTTCTTTCATAAAGTCGACATATGGCGTCATATTTCTTTTAACTATTTAGAGGTACTGTGAAAATTGCATCGTTTAATGGAGCTCACTGTAAATGTATGGACTTCGTGTCAAAATTGACAAAGAAGAATTATTTACTGTAATTACATCATAATTACAATAAATATACACGTATAATCGTAATTGATTATCTGACATTTCGGTCTTATTTGCATCTTGATTTATTTCACAACGCTGTTCCAAATGCATACATTACCGAGCCAAACACCGAAAGCAAGACGATATTATTTGGAAAGAATATGAAAATACGTGATGGTTGTGTTACAGAAATACTGGAATTGGGCTGTAAACCTGAAGAGAACCAAGAAAAATTCAGGAGACCTAGTTTCAGAGCCATGGACATTTTGAATATAAATCGGTCATCATATGTGTATGTTCTCTTTCAGTCACCTGTGAACCCTGCTCTGTGTCGGTTCCAAAAACTGTTCATTTTTACTCCATATTTCCTTATTAACATTTTCAATATTTTTATCCTGTTTATTTCCGGGCCCCTTTAAAAATGTTCAAGACGCAATCTTCATTGGATCTGACTCCACATTAATATAGTGAAAGGAATTAATGAAATGGTTAAAAAGCACAATCTAATTATTTTTACTTTTTTGGAATTTCAAAATGTAAATTTCAGAAGTACATTAATTTCGCCATGTCTCTCTGTCTTTCCCCATGTACCAACTAAAAAATCATAAAATCTGGTATTGTTGAGTTGTTCTATATTTTGTTAATATACGTCTTACTCCTATTCAAATTTTGCTTACACTTGGACAGCAATACCGGACGCTTTACATGTAGAACTACGAGTATTTCTGAAGGCACCTCAAATATAACTCGCACGGATCTCGCTTAATGTTCATCAGTTCGAAAATTCATTGAGCAGTTATCATAAAGACAAATTATGTGTCTACACACACATATATATATATATTTGTATATACTTACTTTGTGACCAATTCTATAACGAGTTTTCGACAAAATGAGAGAAACTTGAGCAAAGGAACAGCAAACTATTTAAAAACAAAATATTTTAGTTATAATTTGTTATCAATATCAAGAAACATTCAGTTAAAACCCACATTCGCTTAGTGGGGGGTGGAGTCCAACTGGGTCCATTCGGCACGGCGGCCACTGATTGGCCTATTGTACCTGCCCCGGGTGATTATGATGATGGATAATTTGGCGGAATGAAGAATGGCAGGGGAAACCGAAGTACTCGGAGAAAACTCGCCCCAACGCCACTTTGTCCACCACAAATCCCACTTGACCAGATCCGGGATTGAACTCGAGCCGCCGAGGTGGGAAGCCAGTGACATTTTTTTTTTTTTAATTCCCTTAGTGGGGGTGGAGTCCAACTGGGTTGGATTATAATGATGGAGAATTTGGTGGAATGAAGATTGGGAAGGGAAACCGAAGTACTCGGAGAAACCCCGCCCCAGCGCCACTTTGCCCACCATAAATCCCACTTGACCAGACCAGGGATCGAACCCTGGCCGCCGCGCTGAGAAGCCAACGACTAACATCTTGAGCTATGGCGCGGTCTTAAAACTCACATTATCACGCTGTAAGAAATTTTATTCACGGTTACATGTCTGTAACATCTCCTGACCATTTTATTCTAATTCTTCTTCGTCTTCTTTTTTCCCTTCACTCAGTATGAATAAGTCTAAGCTATATGTCACTCCCGCCGGTCACGGTAGCCGAGCGGTCTAAGGCATGTACTGTCTTCGCTCGCTTGGAAACCGGGATCGTGAGTTTGAATCCCACTCAGGGCATGGATGTTTAGTTTGTGTGTGTGTGTGTGCGTTGTTCTGTATTTGTGTACAGGTAGAGGCCTTGCGACGAACTGATCACCCGCCCAAGGAGCCCTACCGAATGTGTAATATTTAGAAAAACCGAAGTGAACGGAGAAGTTCGTGGAGGTAGGCCTAGGCCCACTGGGGCTGTAGTGCCAAGGAAAAGAAAATGTTACTTCCGAAATACTGCGTGGTTGCGAAGGCTGTAACCAGACAGGGCCTGAAAAACATGACTCATTTCCTTACTGCATCAGCCTTCATGTGAGATAGGACAAAATAAATGGAAAGGGGTGACAATATGCAGAATTTCTGAGGCTACAACAGTCGGTTGCTAGGACGTCTTGTTGATATAGTGATGTTCTATATCAGAAAATATTTCCTCCCATATATACTTACATATTTTTATATAATGTAACTGTCAGATGAAAGCTCTGAAGTTACTGAATTTTTGGTTACCATAGCAACGCTTTGTCGAATGTTAAGGAGTTGAATGAGAGCAAAATACAGTAGGTCACCAAGAAGAGAATAGTTTTTTAGTGTATTTTATCGCTTCTGTGAGTACTGATAATATGGATATGTCAAATGAATTATACAGGGATGTTCTTAACTTTGTTGATCAATTCACAGCGCTACGCTTCAGTGTCACTAGTGCACTTCCGGCTGCGAGGCGCATAAACATTTTGCCGATGGCTCAATTTGACTGATGGCCAATAACGTTTGGAATGAAGAGAAGTTATTAATTTTGTGGACCATTTGATGGTATTATGTTTCACGGCGATCGGTGCGGTTCGTGCCTGGAAATTGTTGGTTATTTTTAGCAGTTGGCGGCAATTACGTATCAGCTCCATTAGCGGTCTTTTTCTGTTACAATTAGTGAGCAGTACGGTACGTCATGGTGCGGCATAAATTAGAGCAGATTGTATTTCTTTCTAACAACTATGTGAAATGCGGATATGCTAGAAAGTGCCGGCGAAAATTTCGACGTAAATTTCAAGAATTTTTTGATGCTAGTGTTGTGGGACTAATTCCCTTGTACTGCGGCCACTTCTGGCCTATTGTACCATCCCCAGATTATAGGTGAGGGTGATCGTGGAGCAATTGGTGGAATGAAAATTGGCAGGGGAAACCGAAGTACTCGGAGAAAATTTTCCCCAGCACCACTTTGTCCACCACAAATCCCACTTGATTAGACCCGGGATCGAACCTGGGCCGCCTCGGTGGGAAGCCAGCGAATAACCGCTTGAGCTATGGCGCGGCCCGAAATTTCAAGATGAAAGCGTTCCCAGCAGACAAATAACTCAACTTAGGTCAATAGGACTCTTAACAAACAAAAAACAAAAGCATAAGCGCCCAGTGTTTACTGAGAAAAAGATACGAGTAGATGGCATAGGAGCCAGACTCGAACACCCACCTAAATAATCATTGAAACGCCTAGCTCAAGAGACTGGCGTTTCGAATTCTAGTGCAAGAAGGACAACACAATTTCTGAAGCTTAAATCCTACATAAGACATTAATAATCCACGCACGTCTTGCAGCGGCGCCATCCAGCTAGCAGGGTCCATTTTTGCAGTCGATTTCTACAGTCTGTGTTCGAAGGTGAAATCGATCCGCAATTGACATTCTTTTCTGATGAAGCGTGGTTTCACTTGCAGCGATACATAAACACGCAAAATAATGGCTACTGGAGTTCACAGAATCCACATCTAACCCACGAAGTCCCGCTCCATCCAGTGAAGTTGGTGTCTGGTGTGCTGTAAGTGCAAGAAGGGTGTTAGACTTGTGTTTTTTAAAGAAACAATTAATTTCGAAAGATTTCTACGTTTAGAGGGACAGCATTTTCAACACCTCCTGTGATGTGTGAATTGTAACTACTTCATTCAGAACCTTATAGGTCGTCTGGTATGCTGATTCATCGGTAAAATTTGTATGCGCCTTGTAGCCGGCGGTGCATTGGTCACCGTGAAGGGCAGAGCCGTAAACCGGTCAACAAAGTAAGAGCCTCCCTGTACAATATAAATGAAATATTTACGGCTGTGAGTTCATTAGAGCTTCGCCTTCAAGTACCATTCCTGAACATGGAGGGCTGGAAACAAGAACGAGAGAATGCAGATTACGTTACTAGTATGAAAGCTTATATAAACATTAGGAGATCTCCCGTTGAATTTTCAACATCTCTTATACTTTTTTTTTTGTAACAAAAATAGCCACTACTGGCTTCTCAAAATGACCTCTGCTCTCTGTTGTTAAGTAACAGAGTGAATAATAACTGAAGTTCGTTAGTGATTCATCGAGTCGTATATTTAGTAGGTAGACTATTCAGCTATTTAATTAGTCAGTTGTTCTATTAGTTAATTATACAATAAATTATATGTTCTAGAACAGCCAATTATTCTTTCAAATTAATAAGAAGGAATTGCTTCTGTAAAAACAATAAGTTTCTCTCTAAAATACGGGTATACTTTAGTCTTACGACAGATATATTAGTTCTGTACACCAGAAGTCGTTTAAAATGTACTTTTTGCTATTAATGTTTGTGTTTAGAAGCAAAATATTTTTGTGCAACAAGTCTGAGCAGTGCATAAGTCCCTCTGACTCTCACTTCTCAGAAATCACTTTCTTGTAGAAATATTGCGTGAAATCAGTTCAGATGTTCAAGAGTTTCTTCAAAGAAAATATAAAATTTAGGATAAGTTCAAATTCGAATCAAAGTGAAATTTTCTGGGAATCTTTCTATATTTAACACCTTCTAAGAGACAGTTTTTCGAGAAATATAAACATATTTTTAGAATTTCCAATTTTATCAGAGGTATGTGAATATTAAGTTATCAGTCAAAAAATTTAAAGATCAGAAAGTCCAGTGATTCATAAAGCAAGAAAATTTCTGAATTTGTACAATTAGACAGCCTCATACCTACTTCCACAACCTACTTTCTTACACGTGACACAGAAAAATTAAAGAAAATAAATAGTATAAATTTTCATCTTCCGATTCTGTGAAAATATACTCTTTTCGTTTGCAACAAGGACAATCTGCCTTAAAGCCTAACCACAAACATCTTATAATCGTAATTTACATAGATGGGGAAGAGACACACTTCTTTATAAAGAAAATCATGGATATATTCCCTAGATAGAAAAGGGAAGAAAAGAAAATGGTGTCCTGTATCATTATTGATGCAGACACCTTAACCTTTCTTTTCCAGGGGTCTATTAATGACTCTTTTTCAGTACTGAATCTACATATCATGGGGGGATATGCGATAGATTAATTACTAAATGGAAATATTTCGGATGGACGCAGGCGTGGGCTAATAGATGCACTGTCCCGGAATTTGATCCACAAAACCTTAGTCGGGTTTACCTGTGTCCGGGACGAGATGCGAAACGAACAAGTCCAAAATACATGCGTGTATATAGAACATTGCCTCTAGAGCAGCCTGTTCGGTATACATGAAGCCGTATCAGTAAATTGGTCAGGTGACTAAGTATTCTAAAATCTCGTGATTTTCGCTTACTCTCGCCGGTTAGTGCTGAAATAAGCCAGGACACCTTCCTCACAAATCAATTTTTCTTGCATAGAATTCCTCCTCTTGTACCTGACACGTCACTGTTAGGTGACCGGCGATCCAATTAATACAAAGAAAATGCGAGTCCCAAGCATGTTGTTCCTTAACCAAGGAGCAAAATAGTGGATTCGCACCATGACGAGTAATGAAGTATGTAGCTTAAAATACGTTTAAGGAAGCCACGGTAGCTTCTTTACTATGATTTTCAAACCACCATTCTGATTAGATCGTAATGCTTGCGCAGGAATGTGCATAATGACAAATGTGGTAGGACTAAGGAGGTTGCGTAGAGGCGTCTCTGTTATGCTGTCCGAGGAAAGCACTGGAAAGGAGATGAGAGAGAAACACTGGAACTAAATAAGTTAACTCCTTTGACTAACAAAAACATTTTAATATCTACTCTATCTCTCAGCGGACTCGACCTAAACCACGGAGCATCTGTTCGATACCTACAACTTTAAGAAACAGAAAATAATGTATTACCCACAATCACTTAATTCGTCTGCCAAGTAAATTAAAGTTATCCTTGTGCTTAACTAATTAAACAAGATAAAGGTGAAGAAAGTCGTCTTCTGGGTTTTGGCGCCGTGTATTCTTCGTTTTGGCCGACGTTTCGGAGGAACGTATCGCCTCCATCTTCAGAGCAGGTGAATGGCTTGTGAATGCAGAGAGCAGTAGCTGTAATTACGTCGGCCAAAACGAAGAATACACGGCGCCAAAACCCAGAAGACGACTTTCTTCATAGTCATCGCCGTGAAAACCTCAAAACTTACAAGATAAAGGTGAGTTGATATGTAGATTGATATATTCTTAAACTCGGCACTAGTTAGAGGTAAGTGGTTAGTTTCGCGCTCAAGCCAATTAACCCCTGGGCAAAGACCACCGCATTGCCCATTCGATGGGAGGCAGGGTGGTCACCAGAGATAATCTACACGCTGTAGAGAAGGAAAAATTCTTCCAGGAATCGAAAACCAAACTCTTGGCCGTCAAATATGTAGCCAGTCGTTACGTTGACTGGGGTATCCCGACACCCGGGCCACAAACAGGAAAATAAGTTAAAATCGTGGAATATCAGTAACGGTATTAGGCGAACCGGTGAATGATTCTGTGAATCAACTGATACAGAGGAGACTGACTCCGTTGTAATGTGTAGGATCTAAATGAATTTGCTTCGCGTTTAATGAACAGGATGACGAATGGATCGCATCACTGGAAACAGAAAAAATGACAATTTCCCCCTCCGCTCCCAGTCCATTATATAATGATGTCATCGACTTCATAATCCGGGCCTTGTCAACTCACATGAAGTACCTGTTCTATATTTACGGAACTGTCAGCTCAGACGTAAACCGTGCGTTGTTTTCCTCTGAACCACTGACTAATACCGGTACGTTATCTGCATATAAACTGAGTTCATTCCTTTCAAATTCTGCCCAGCCCCTGTAGTCTGAACCGACAATAAGAATGTGTAATCAGTGATATAATTCTGCACAGAAGAAAAGTTTACGACAAGCAACAGAAAGGAAGAAAGAAAAGCTTTGGCCAAAAAATACTGTAATTGTACAAATTATACAAACGGTAGACGAAAAAACAGAAGAGAGCGTGGAAGTTTTAATCCCAGGAAAATCCTCCCCCCTCCTGTTTAGGATAATATGCGGCTCTCTAGGAATATTTACTGTCTGTGCGCTGAGTACTCGAGTTTGAAGCGAGAATATTTAGAGCGAATTCATATGGCTGTTTCATTGTGTGAGAGAGAAATATTTTCCGCCTCTAATTTCTAGTTCATCTGTTTGAAACTTATTGCCAGGAGATAATGTTTTCCGGACGGCATACTTCTTCACATGCATAGTTTGTTCCAGTAAGTCTTGTCGATTTATTTTAAGCTGCTCGGTATTTTTTTCATGAGTAATGGGGATCAAGAAGGGCGAAGAAAATTCAGGAGATTTGTCGGGAAAGATGGCAAGGATATGCCTATATTAAAAATGAATTGCAGCACAATTATAATTTCGCTCCTCCACTGAAACTGGTTCCGCGTTAAGAACTTCTTTGGTACAGTATAATTGACCACATTTTTGTCTCTGTGCTCAAATGGTTTATATTGTCTTTCATTGCTCCTCTGATACCCTCTTCTTTTGTGCAGCATCGTGACGCTCTGTTCAAATGGATCTGCTCTTACATTCCCTAAACCAGAAACAATTTTATTGTTCTTGCAGTAGTATTCAGTACGTGCCTCTTTAGTTACAAAGTTAACTTTTCCTTTACGTACATTAAGAGTGTGAGCAAAGTCGGAATTTATTTTCTCGCTCCATGAATTTCCACGAATGGCCTACTCACGACAAATTTAAGCTATTCAAAACCACTAAGTTTTTACTCGTACTTTCTCCTACGTGAAAATGGTTCTTTAGTTTTGAAACTTTCGTCTCCCTCCTTTTCCGCTTTTCACAGCCCCCTATATAACTTTCTTGCTTTTGCACACAGATCTGGCTATCCTTT
This sequence comes from Cryptotermes secundus, assembly GCF_002891405.2. Taxonomy (NCBI): domain Eukaryota; kingdom Metazoa; phylum Arthropoda; class Insecta; order Blattodea; family Kalotermitidae; genus Cryptotermes; species Cryptotermes secundus. Next base: position 1,078,039 of record NW_019742446.1, on the reverse strand, counting down.
CTATATGTTCTTTGTCAGGTAATGAAGAAATCTTCCTTTACATGATCAACACGTTCAGATAGACCAGATTTGCATGGCTATTTTCCTCTGAGGTACTAGATCTTTGCGGACTGCAAAGATGTAGAGAAATGACGAGTAATTTCCTTGCTGCGCAAATATAGGACCGCCTTTTTGCTCTAGTGGTCAGAGTTCCTGACTACAGATCCAGAGGTCCCGGGTTCAATACCCGACGCTACCAGATTTTCTAAGAAATATTGAATCTGGAACGGGGTCCACTCAGCCTCTTGAGGATAATTGAGTAGCTTTTTCAAGGAAATAGCGCCTGTGGTCTAGAAAACCGAGATTAATGGCCGTGGGGATTCTTTGCGCTGACTAGGCGACACCCCCTCTATCCGCTGGCACTAACTTCGCCGACAAGCGGCGGTCGCTCGGTCGGTATAGTTCGCTTGCGAACTACAGACCAAGAAATTTGACACGGGCATTGCGATTTCAGGCTGTTGCAGAATATCGGGCTTTCTATAAAGGTATACTTCTGTATCTTCTTCAAAACCAAATAAAAACAGCCGTAATTCAAAACTAAATAAAAGATAAAGAAACTCATAGCCCGGTATGTAGTGCTGACTTTGAGTACGGTTATTAAGTTGAAAAATTGAAGAACATTTTTGTATGTTTCGTACAGAAAAAAGTGAATATAATATCACTGAATTGCTGGAACCTACTCACCAGCACAAATTATTGTCTCTCTTAATGGAGAATTTACCGGCTCTTGAAGTAATTGTGTCTTGTTAAATTAAGGTGACCATATTCTGTGAGAGCAAAGTATATACTCAGGGGGATTTCCCTCTCACTTGCACTTCCCCTCCTACCCGTAAACAGTTCATGTCACGTTAACGATAAATAATATTATAGACAATGCGGTCCAATGCAGGCTACACTGTGCCATTATCAACGTGCTTTGTATCCTCATTCATGCATTATGATTTACCTAGCTTTAAAATCCTAATTTTGTGTAGAACAGAAAGAGGAAGCTCTCATGTATTGAATTTTATTTTCCTCTCTCTGCATTTTCCCGCACGCATGTGAATAATATTTCTTACTCATTTAACAGACCAGGACATTTAATTAATTATAATTAATTTAAAAATTCAACTCTTTTCCTAGGTGCCTTTTGACGAACGCACCAAATATTTTAGAGAGAAAATGATATTCTAGTGTATTTTCTTTAGAAAATGAAATATATGGTATATTTTAATTGTAATGAATTAATTTAAGACTAATGATTAACTTACCTGACAATAGTTTTCAGGTCCACATTGGTTTCCCAAACGCTTTTTTCTTTCTTTGGCGCTACAGCATCAATTTGGGCCTTGGCCTACCTGCATGAAATTTTCCGTTTCACTTCGGTTTACTAGTTCTTACACATTCGGTAGGACTCCTTGGGCTGGTGATCAGTTCATCGCAAGGCCACTACCTGTACACAAACACAGAAAAACGCACACACACACACACACACACACACCAAACATTCATGCCCTGATTGGGATTCAAATTCACGATCCCGGCTTCCGAGCGAGGGAAGACAGTGCATGCCCTAGACAGCTCGGCTACCGTGACCGGCTCCCAAATGCCTACGTAACTGATATATTTGGAAGGAATGAGTCTCTTTTACCACTCAACATTTAGAAGAAAAAAATGCATGCAAGTGCACTCAAAGTTACTCTGCTGACTAAACCTGTCTTCATGGTTTCAACAGATAGTTGGGTCCTCTCACTCGTCTACAGACTGTTCATGAAGGGGAACCCTTGCTCGGTTGTTGCATTAGTTCGAGGCAGACACAGAAGGAAATCCACTAATTTCAGCACTTTTGAATAAGGCATATCGTTGAAATAAGTATCACAGACACAGAAGGAACTCCACTAAATCCAGTACTTTTGATTAAGGCATATCGTCGAAATAATTTTCACCCAACGTCCATCTGGTAATGTCCTTGCTGATCTCCACTCAGCCCATTCTTCTGAATTGACCTATTTTTTAATTCACGCAAATCCGTCGTACAAAATATGTTCATCAATGTCAAATGAAGGTTAAGTGTCCGCACAAATTCCACAACCTTTTTCAATTTCTTCCCAGTGGGTCACCGTAAGAAGAACTACCCAGCTAAAGGCTTACAAATTTTCAAGAGGAGAAGTCCATTTACACAAATATTCTCTGGCAGCTTGGTAAAACGTGTGGATATATTTACGAAATTTTGCCACTTCCACCCCAAAGCTTTCTTCCTTTTACTTGCCAAGACGAATTCTAACAGCAGATGAAAGAAAACAGTCCTCAGACTTATATGCTAAATTGTTTTCCAGTTTATTTAACGTATCAATAACTTCAAAAAAATGTGACTGTTTGACCTTTTACTTTTTCAGCTGCTACACGAAAAATTGATACTTCACTGTGCACAAAATGTAGTCAAGCCTTTAATAAAGAGTTTTCAAAGACGTCTTGAAAACAAATAGACTACTATCTTGAGATTTGAAACAGATTTCAGGGACAAAACATATTTATAAGCCGTTCAAGAGCGGGGAATATTAGATTTCGAACAGGTGAACGAGAAATTATAGGCGGAAAATATCTCCCTCTCTCATAATGAAACAACCATATGAATTCGCCCTAAATATTCTTGCTTCAAACTCGAGTGCTCAGTGCACAGACAGTAAATATTCATAGCGAACCACATGTTATCCTAAACAGGAGAGAGAAGGATTTCCTTGGGATTAAAACTTTCACGCTCTCTTCTGCTTTTTCGTCTGTCGTGTGTATGTTTATTTCCCTCCTTTCTGTTCCTTGTAAACGTTTCGCCTGAGTTACTACGTATATCACTACTTACACTTCTTATCGTCTGTTCAGACTACTCAGTGTTACTCTCCCTTCTACCGCGTTTCCATTTCTCGACAATTTGGTAACTAATAAAATGACGCGTCATTTCTTTAATGTGCCACTCTTTTCCTGTACTCGTTTTGTCTACCCACGTCACCTGTCTATGAGAAAGAGGTTCTACCTACACTACATAAGTGAGTCAAAAGGCTCGGAGTAAGGAAAAAAAGAGCGAAAGGGTGGTCTATATTCGTTTTAGATCTTTATTTCAGTGTGGTGAATATCCATCATTTCGGCGTTACTTTGTTTTCAACATCAGTTTCAAATTCCTTTAAACCTGAACGTCTTCGCTGAATTTTCTGTTACCATCCTAGACTTAGAACACAGTTTTGAAAGCTATTCTTTTGACAGAGTAGTCAATAAACTTTATTCGCACAGTACGTCAAATATGGTACATGTATATTACTTTGGATTTGAGGTTCTAAGAGCAGTTATTATGAAGAGTTCTTTATTCTTGGATGTGACACCGTATAGTCTGAAAGAATTTCACCGATATTTCCCAGCTGCTTCTATTTTCAGGGTCGAAGATATCCTCAGTTTGTTGCATGCTTATTGTTCTCGTTGCTTACTATATCCTCGACCCTTTAGAAGCAGTCAGTACTGTCCTCCGAAACATTGATGAACTTCTACCGGACTACATGTCGTCACATCCCGGAAGTGAGCTCACTCTGTCGTATAATAAAATGGAAGACCATCACTGTACACAACCCCAAAAATGTAATATTGTCAGTGCCGTGAAAACAATCTCATAGACCTTCTTTCCATCTTAGAGAGGCAGACTGAATTATTCTTTGTTCTTATGGAATATGTCATGAACAGTCTCGTACGGATGTAACTTACGCCATGTCACCGCTTTCTATCATGTTCGTAGTCACTTGTTGTCTTCGGTCAAAGATGAAAGAACCAAATAATTTCTCGATTTTAGGTTCGAACTTTCTGTGTCTAATGTGTAACTTCGATATTCTGGGTTTAGTTCCGTCGTATGTTAAAGATGTTACAACGTTTCATTGTACATTTTAGTGCCTGAAGACGGCGATTGCAGTGCACGCCGAAACAAAATAACTCAGCATATCCTCAATATGGCGATTACAATGTACGCTGAAAAAAATTAGTAGCTTCTGCATACGACTCGACTAAGCTCCAAAAGTTGATCTACAAATCAACCACAGAAGCTGATACAGTTTTATTACAATACCGACAATCCGTTAAAAAACAAAGTAAATAGTAATGAACGTACAATACCGGAAAGTAACATGTTATGGAAATATCCCTCAGAAAATCGATTTAATTAAAGAGACTCGTTGCATGGCATAAGTACAGACGTAGAAAAATATCTCCGAGCCCCGTTCACCGTTGCAAATACGAAAACGGGAAAGAGAAGCCCGCCAAGCAATATCGCATACGAAAAGAACACAATCCCGTTTTGTACAGCCCCCCTTACTCTTTCCATCCTTAGTCATTCTTCTGTGACGTTGCTCAGGCTCGGAAATATTTTGCGTTGAATGTGTATCTGTTCCAGATGTGTTTCCGCCAGTTTCCTCCAGAGTGAGCCAGCAGCTGCGCCGGTCGTCCTGCCTATTGATTCCATGCATGATGCTTGTCTCAAACTTTAGATGCCAGCATTTTCTGACCTAAGCGCACTCTGTTTGCTCTGTTCTAATTGACAACGTTAGTGTGTTGCTACTCAAATCCGTGACTGCAAATACTTTATGCAAGTCGCGTGACTGATGGAAACGAAAGAAATATATCGTGAAAAATGGTAATGTAACAAATGCAGTCACGAATTTTCATCCAATTCAATACAAAGCGCACCGCTTTCTAATATACTGCTACAATAGTGGAGTTTCTGGCTCATATTTTGAAGGCAGTTGTTTAGAATCTTGAACGGAACACAAGCTAGGCCAGATATTTTTCGTTAGCTTTCTCGATCACTTAAAACACTAGCGATAATAGTCCTGTCATGAAATAAGCCATGATCGCCCTCTCTCTGAATCTTCCCGATTCATTATTCGTAATCATCCTCGCATCTCACTAATTGGTCAGTAAATACTGGAGTTAATAGAATTCCACCAAATAACGAATTTGTCTATTAAAATAATCCATGGAACATGCGTCAGTTAATGACACCGTATGAAATATCAAAGTCGCTTGCGTTAAGTATTGAATATTGGGATTTTTGAGTTCGTGTGCAAAATCTTGCATTGAATTACTGGATGTAAATTTTCAAACAATTTTCCCAGGATATTAAACCATAATATTTTCTATGAATTTACAATACTTTTGGATATTAACACGTAGATCAGTGCTTCCCGAAACGTTATGTCCCGCAAATTCAATGTAACATGTACATTCACGAATCGCATATAAAAATAATTTTGGGTGACTGTGTCACTTTACTGTGCTACAGGGCATGATTGATAGACTAATTGAAATTGGAAGGTGCTATGGCATGGAAATGAATGTGGAGAAAACAAAAGTAATGAAAATTTCGAGACAACCAACCCCAGTCACAATAAAGATAGACCAAAAACAAGTGGAGAATGTGAAATGTTTTAAATATTTGGGTAGCTTGTTAACAGATGATGGAAGGTGTACTTGTGAAATTAAATCCAGGATTGCCATGGCAAAAGCTGCATTTAGCAAGAAGAAGAATCTTTTTACCAGCAAATTGGACTTAAATTTGAGGAAGAAACTAGTGAAATGCTACATTTGGAGCATAGCTCTGTATGGGGCTGAAACATGGACACTTAGGGCAGTAGATCAGAAACATCTGGAAAGTTTCGAAATGTGGTGTTGGAGAAGAATGGAGAAGATCAGTTGGACCGATTATGTGAGAAATGAAGAAGTGTTAATTAGAGTCAGTGAGCAGAGGAATATCCTACATGAAATAAGAAAACGGAAGGCTAATTGGATTGGTCATGTTTTACGCAGAAACTGCCTTCTAAAAGAAGCTATCGAAGGAAAGATAGATGGGCGGATAGAAGTGACAAGAAGACGAGGAAGAAGACGTAAGAAGATGCTGGATGACCTTGGGGACAGAAGAGGATACTGTCATTTGAAGGAGAAAGCTCTAGATCGCATTAAGTGGAGGAATTGTTTTGAAAGAGACTGTGGACCTGTCGTCTTGACAGATTACTGATGATGATGATGATGCGTCACTTTGACGCGCCTAAAAACGATAGCCTAGTTAGGAAAGACTTTCAAGCGATTATGAATCCAAGTAAAGTCATATTCGGTTTATGGTCAGTATATTACTTAACCGAGATTAACGGCCGTAGGGATCTATTTTTATTGTAGAAAAATATTGTAAATACAAAAAAGGCCTAGGTATTGCCCATCCGGCCTTCTGTAGCACATTCTTGTAAATATCTTATTCTATTACAGCGGTTAACCAGCGATTCTTAAGATAGATCTTAACTTAAGCTGAGAGTGTACTGTTAATGATCAGTACAATTACTTCTTTTACTTTTCTTACGTATCTATTTTATATAAATATAGGAATGTTGTTTATGAAATAACAGACGCCTTGCAGAAATCTTTTTTCTTCTAGCCTTAAAATTTCATTAACTGACTTTGGGTATTCCTTTTTGCTGGTCTCAGACAAAATGTCCATCACTGTTGCCCGTTGGTCCTCGTACAGTTTACAGTCCCAGAAGATATGTTCCTCAGTTTGCAACCCATCACCACATTCGCATTCGGCCGTGGACACACTGTTAAATCTGTTGAGGCCTGCTTTGAGACTGGTGTGTCCCGCTCTCATACGGTTTATTGACATGAAGGCACAGCGGTTCATTTTTATCTGTCGGAACCACGGAGACGAGCCATTCTTGTAGTACCTTTCAGAGTAGTTTTCTCCTCTGTCCCGCTTGGTGTTTTGACAAAACCTGAGAAGTTCTTCTTTATCTTTCTCTTTCCACTGCGTTTTAAGATCTGCAACTGATAATAATAATTGACTATCTCTGCCTTCTTTGATTTCTTGCTTTGCCTCCAACTCGGACCTCTCATTAACTTCCACTCCGCAGTGCTGACCGTGGGGATCCGTTGGGCTGACTACGTGACACCCTCTATCCGCAAAAGTTGGCATTAACTTCGCCGACAAGCGGCAGTCGATCGGTCGGTATAGTTCGCTTGCGGACTACAGGCCACTGAAAGATATTGCTTAAGGTTATTAATTTTACTTTGGAAACAATAAAGATATAGCGGAAATTTCAACCTAAGCCTGGCCGGTTAGCCACGCCAAAATTGCGCTCGCTCGTGCGGCTACTCAGGTAAAAATTCAGCTTGAATTACTGTAATAAAAAAGTACTCGTAGTATACGTTGGCTAGTAATAATTCATCTATGGCTGTGCAGCCCTTTGCATCTTGGTCACTTTTTCAGTTTCTTAATCCCATACACAGTCGGTATGATTCTTTAGACAGGGGATCAGCCCGTCGCAAGAGAATATTCTTGACCTTACCTCACGGTCATCCAGCCCGTAGCCAGCCGCTATACCGACTACGCCACCACATGAATGTTTTAGGTTTGCTGGGGAGGCTACGAGTGGACGGAATTGTGTCGGTTGAATAACAGTTAATCTTCTTGCCGATTGGGCTACCGCTGCCACCGCTGTCGCCGTAGCCAGGTATAGTTCAGAGATGGTAGCTCAGTACACGGGATGCTATGTTGATAATCTGTAGCTCTAAGTGTTGAGTTATGTTTGTAACCCGCAGTGTTTATATTTCAAAACTTTCAAAGTTGTTTAGTAAATGTAAGCCGGTGTGGGTGAATGTGAGAGTCAGGTGTAAGCGTTGATTGTTGTAACTGCATTTTCAGTTGCTGGACATGGTTTTGTTAAACAGAAAATGAATATGGTGGGTTAAAGGATCAACTTATCTTTATAGTGACTACTCTAAATTAGGTCGTTAGAGTTAGTACTAGACCTCATCCTACTATTCACCTATGTAACCAAACTATATCCCTTGATTTTTATTTCTTATTTGTAGTTACGAGCTCGAATATTGGCGAATCTGCCCTACAGCAGTTAATCGGGCACAGTATGGTACAAATAACCATGGCTCCTTAATGTTGCATATGCTAGAATTTAACCCCAAGGTGTTTAAAATGTTAAGAAAAACATTTGCATTACGTTTTATTTATGCCTTAGCTCCAGTTTCAGGAGACCAAATTATATGGTGTCGAATGATAGGATGGTTAGTGAATGAATTGTAATGAGGAAGAAAGTTGTCATGGCCTAATTTGAGGTACTGTCACAAGATTTGCCTGGAGGACCGAGGAAGATCGCTGTAAACCACAGTCAGGATAGCTGGTCTCTGGATTGAGATTTGAATGCTGAACCTGCAAAATACAAAGCAGGAATGCACACTGCCTGACTGGGATATTCATGTGTTATGTTTTATAATATATGTATATTATCAGTAGAGAAAGTTCTGGATTGTGTCCATTCAGTCTGTTGAAATATGCTTCACAGGTCAGTACAACATTCAGTATTCTTCACACCATATAGTTCTAAACCAGGGGTCCCAAACATTCAGCCTGCAAATTATTTTGTATCGCTGGCTTGCTGATTGTATGGTAATCATAAAATGTGGCAGTGTTGAGCATTTTTCTTCAGTTTAAAGAATTAAAAGTGTTTTTCATCTTGTGGGGCTCAGAAGAGTTTGCTACACCTCCTCTCTAGATTTCGTGGTTGATATTCTCATATCATGGGAAACAACAGTTCTTCTCAGATGCACTGTGCTGTGGGTTGTAGTGATTGCCATGGGGTTCGGAATTACCCCAGGTCTTTCTGCCAGAGGAAAAGAAAATGAACACTGAATTTATTTATCATACAAGTGTCGGATCATTAAGTTAATGATCCGTTATGTGAAGATGTTTCAATTTGTTGAGATGGACCAATTTTGTTGTAAGAAAGGAGAATGAAAGGTAAAGGTACAGTTAGCCCTGTAACAGACCATGAAGGCTCATAAGGTTGTGAGATGTCAAGGCTCCCACATTTTCTCTAGACAGTCGGTTCACAGATGACAGTAAGTTTGTCAGCCTTACACCCTGGCCACCCTTTATCCCCCAGGAAGATTCCTGGTACTCATTTTTATTGGAGGCTGAGTCGACCCCAGGGCCATAATGAGGCTGGAAGGATTAGGTAAATTGAAAAAAAAGATCCACCTCATTGGGGCTCAAACCTGTGACCTTCCAGCTTGTAGCATAATGTCTCAACCAACTACACTGCCATGTGCCCCTGGAGAATAAAAGTATTGAAGAATTATGGCCTGCCTTAAATTTTGGAATTATCAGTTTGGTCAGCATAGAGTTTGAGACTCCTGATTTGAACACTAATTTGTTTCTTTTACTGCTGTCTGCTTCAAATGTTTGACTCTCATGTACAGCAACCCCTCATTGTAGTGGACTGTTAGGTGGAATGGGTTGTCCGTTATCTCAGATGTCCACTATAATCAACTGAAGGTATGATTAAATAAAGGTTTTTATATTGAGGCTCTTTTTTATTTTAAATAGTTTTCCAGCCACGAAAGCTTCTTAGTGCCTCAGCATCTTTAAAAATTCACAACTGTACACAGCCAGATTTTGTCTCATATCCAGGTATGTTATAACAAGGGTTTACTCTGTTAGATCCAGAAGCCTTATGAAGCCAGATTCATCTATGATATGTCAGCATTTTAGGGTTACAATTTTTATTCTAGGTGTTGTTTTGGAATGAAAGCTAATTTGGTTTCATGCCTGTAATGATGCAGAGCTTCCGTGGAAATGAAGATACAGTGAACTGTCTCACTACTTCAGATGTAATTTATTCAGAACTACAGCGAATATTTATGAAAAGTAAAGGGAAAGAAGACCGCACCAAATTATTGAAACTAGTAGTCTGTTATGTGACTGTTGTTAGCCCTGTTTCTGAGAAGGTTTGTATAATCAAAACAGTTAATTGTATGTACTGTATTGGTATATTTCTTATTCGTTATAAAATTAAATCAAAAGTCTAGAAACTATGGCTAACTGATGGTAAAGAAAATGTCAGTTACTGCTGATTACATATGTATAGCTAATTGTAATAATTTAAACTTTTGTATGTGATTATCAGAGCGTGCTCTATTAATAAAAAATAATAGAATACAAATGTAAACATCCTCTCCTGCTGTTGGAAACAAATTATGTAATCTTGAGTATGCCTTTACAATATTATGACCGCCTGTGTAAGGTAGAATCATTTATATTAGGTCAGGTAATGAAATGAGACTCAAATTCACTAAGAGGTTTGGGGACACATGGTTTACAACTGTTTTATTTATGTCTGCTAGCAGTAAATAAAATCCTAATTCAGTGATAAGACTTTGGTAAGCATACTACAAAATCTTCAGAATTACTAGGTTTTTAGCTTTGTCCATTGTCTGATATTCAAAAAAACTAGAGAACACAATGTTTCAGAAGTTGAATCTGTTTCCTTCCTCAAGTGAGGAGGAGACACCTACAAATCCAATTTCTGAAACATTGTGTTATCTAGTTTTTAGAATACTGGACAATGAACAAAGTCCAAAAATGCAGTAATTCTGAATGTTATCCACCATTGTCAGAGCCCTTCAGAATATGATGTAAAATATTTCTGCCATTTTGATGTGTCACGCCTTTCAGTGTCACATAATATAGGTTCTTCTTTCATGGATCCTGCCATATGGTTTCTGGACCATCTTGGTGTGTGAAGAATGCTACCTTTTGGGATGTAACACCATGTAGTTGGATAGAAGCTTACCAGTGTTGCAGAAGAATGTACAGCCTCTATATTCAGAAATCAGTCCTGAAGGTGAAGTCAATATGGTCCTCTGGGACATCAGTAAACTTCTGCTGGACTGAATGGTGTCACATTACACACAATAATGTTCTTCTAGTCACCAGCGTGATAACTTCAAATCTAACATCTTGCTATGTGTCTTCCTCTAATGTGAATTGATTATAATGCCTTCTTTTAGCATTCGCTTGATTTACTGCTTTGTTACGTATATAATGATTCACTATTATGAGTAATTATTAATAAGGTATGTAACTATTGTATGCTCTATCACTAAAAGGAGTAATGTCTTCTGTTACTGTTATGTTTGGAGGTTTAACTGCTCCTTTTTTTCCGTGACACTTCTGTAATCGCTGCACTATGTAGTGACACTTCTGTAGCTGATGATTCTCACGTTGCACAGCTACTTCCCAATCTCTTCTTGGTTGTCATGTTCTCTTTACTCCTTCACCTTCTTACTGTTGAATGGGTACTTACTTAGAAAGGAAGGAGAACGATTGTTTGGGCACCACCAGTAAGCTTACAAGTGTTGCTTATGTTTGGGTTATTGTATGCTCAGGTGAGTTACCTAGGTTAGCCAGTATGCTCGGGTATAAGTAGAGTTAAACTCTAATCTCAGCTCATTAACAGGCCTTGCTCCGGCAGGACAAGAAGAAACTTATGCTACCAAATTTGCACTAACACAATCACAGTTCCTCTCAAGATATTATTTCTTGTTCACATTGAATTATAATGGCTCAATTTAGTTACTTGGACTTGCTTAATGAACTGTCTCTTAATACTATCGTTGTTCTTGTATTATTGGCGCCTTCCAGTGACTTACTTCACTTTACTAAATGAAACTTGTATAAATTTTAACAATGAACAAGTTGTTACTGAGAACAACAGTCACAGCTAAGAAGGGAACACACATCACAAGACACGGTTTACGCAAAATATAAGAAAAACAATCCCCATAGTGGAAGAACCACATGCAAGTTTTAATTATGACACATAAGATGAATAATCTTAACAAGTTTTAGTGTGTGTAAATTTATTATAGTTGACAAATACGCACTTTTTAAATATTTTTTAAATAATTTTATAAATGCAAGCAATGAAATAGATTAGCATAATTAGGGCACCTGATGATGGCACTGTGTTGCCGAAACATGTCGTGAAGTAACAGGTGAAATTGAGTGCACTACAAGACGGCATCTGTATACATATCATGGATGAAAATCAGTGCAACAGGACGCTAAAATATGTTACTGAGAATCTTTGAATCAGAAGAATGTCACAGAGACATCCATTACTAGGTACAATCACCAGCAGTCACTTACATACACAACAACCATTCACTGACAGACATGAATGTACACAACCATTGAGGATCTTTGGGAGGTGGTGGTTATTGGTGCACAACAAAGCAATATGCAGAGAGACTGCAAGCTGACAAAAGAGGCCCTGTTATCAGAGCCCAAAACCAAACAACATGTCTGTGATAACAGAGCCAGCAAGGTACCAACCAAAAGTAATATAACAAGTTGTGAAACAATACTGTATACTTGTGAACGGTGTAATTATTTGTAAATCTGATAATTCAGTGTCAAATACAGTTACCAATCCAAACTCTGTATATAGTCACTATCACCTAACAGTATAGTGCCTTCAATTGTGAAGTTACACTTGGGATTTTTTGGTCATTTTAATCTTCTGAAGTCACTGTTATATCATGAGCTGAACATGAAACTTGAAGAGGAGTAAGGAATTAGGAACTGACATAGCTGATGTTAGATTCTGCCTTTATTTTGCACTGACTTGTTTCTGTCTGGTGATACCATGTGTGTTTAATCGTAGATTTCAAACCGTGTGTTTAGAAGTTGTTTTAATAATAGAATATAATAAAATATGTTGTGACCTTAGAATACAAATTACCCAAGCTATTTTACGTATTTTTATGTTGCACATTTGTGTATTGTCTTTATAAATATTTGTGTTTATGTTTGTATGCCTGTAGAGCCTGTCTATTCAAATTACGGATGACGATGACCCTTTTATGTTGTACACCCTTGTTATCAGTGAAGTCGATTTCCAAGCAATCAAAGAGCAACAGGGACTTCTTGTTGAGTATGATAAATTTCCTCAGCAGATGATAAAGTTACTTCACTTTTGCAACAGTGATGGGAGCAAGTAAGTACTTTTTGAGTTTAAACAGTTGGATATTTCATTTGAAGTTAAGGTGGATCTATGTCTATTGAATTCTGTAATAGAAGCTGGTACGTTGGTAACGAAGTTTCTTCTCAATGAAGATTGCTGTCTTTTGGGATGTGACACCATAGTCTGACAGAAAGGTACCTGCTGCCTCCATTTTCAGGGCCCCAGACTTCAATACATCATGTCCCATGAGAACAGCAAATCTTACAAGTTATTTTTCATCCGCATGAAAGATAATTAATAACTTGGCAGACATGAATACAGTTTTACAAATGAAACAAAGAACAGGTTATAAAGTAGACAGGACTGGAAGTTGTATCAAGTAACTTGCAGGTTTGATTGAAATGGGATTTACTTTCAGCTACCATCTCATTGTTGAAGAAGCAGTTGGAGAAACATTTGGGTTGCCCCAAACTGTGATGAAGATCATTGAAACAAACCAATTCAAACAGCTGTGTCATCTCTGTCTCAAAATAAGCATAGGAACTGATGCTGAAGTTAAGAAGCACTTGGCTGTTCAACTAAAACTGTTAAAGGTATAAATATTTATTATGTTTAAGAACACTACAAACTTATATACACTATTTGTGATATATTTTAGCATCCTGTTGCATTGATTGATTACTTAGTGTTTATTTTCAATCTTATTAATACAACTTGCATGAAGTTTTTGTTGACTGTGTGGTATTTATGATGTACCATAGGAAAACCATGACCATGTAAGGTTGAAACATGTCCTATGAATAGCAAAGTAAGTTCATGAAATTTAACAGTGTGGTAATAACCTTGCAGCCATCAGAACATCACAAAAGTCACATAAGTTAGACAAAGAATAAACACTAAGTTATATACAGTGTTCAGGTACATTGTTTTTATGCAACATTGTGACTTGAGGCTGAAAACCAGAACAGTGCAGCCAGAAGAGGCAACCATTGCTAGGCAATGGCATGGTAAACACATGTCTGTAGCAGTGGATACGCACTCAACAGTAGGATAATTGCTGGAAGCGGTGTTTGCCCTGTGGTCCCTGCTGAGGTTATATAATGAGAACTATGGGCAAATTAGCTGAGTCATGAAGGAGTTGTGAGACAGTAGCCAGCCATCAGGGATGTGAGTATGGAAGTGGAGGAATCCCCATCACTGAGAGCTGCTGACTAGCAGCAACCAATGAATACTATAACAGACTGAGACTTAGTGTGTGCTGTAGTGGTTAAGTGTGTAGATTACTGAGAGCATTATATTGATTTGTAGTTACGGGTCATGAGGGTTCAATAAATCCAATTACTAGTCCAAGCCCTGTGTCTATTCACTAACATGTGACAGTATTATTGTTTACAGTTGATAGATGCAGGTAGAGCTGTTAGAAGTATTAATATATGTTGTGTGAGCACAGTGTTACTTCTTTGCAAAAAATGCTAAAATTTAAATGAGAAGGTACACATAAAAAATTACAAAATCATCAAAGTGAAAATATCCATGGAAGTTAAAATATTTGGACAGTGATTTGAATTGAAAAGACTCTGCTGATTTATATATAAGTTGGTGTCTCAGCAGGAAATTTGTCTTCAGTATCCATCTCACCAAAGAATTTACTGTGTTTATGGTGTTCCTATTGTTTTCGTTCAATCCAGGCATCTTGCACTCCTCCCCAATTGTTCTGAAGTGGTAATAAAATTTCATCAGTCCTTTCCTCTGTCATGAGCAGTTACAAATTGTAATTACTCCAGTTCAGTGATACAGCAGTATGACTGAACTGAAGCAATTATTGAATTAGTTAACCCAGTTTTTTTTATTTGAATGCGGATTTTTCACACATAGGATGCACTGAGTCATGCAGAATCTAAAGCTTCTCAGGCAGAAACCCGAGCTGAGGATCTTTCAAAGAAACTGAAGGTGAAAGAGCAGGAGATAGAACAACTACAACACCGTTGGCATGAAGAAATTAATAATGTTCATCAGCAGACAAAAGACGAAATAAACAGTGAGCGTGAGAAGCTCATAAAGGTGAGAAGTACTTCAGTATTAAAATTAACTGTTTTACAGGAAATTATTTTATTCTTTACCCTTAAATTTGACAGTATGTACAGGTTTCTTATTGAATTCTTTCAACATCTGCAGCCTTTCCAACTTGCAGAAGTAATTCAAGTTTTATTTTCAGAAATGCTGGGTTTTTGGATTTTGTCCATCATCTGGTGTTTTAAAAAATTATAGAACACAACATTTCAGAAACTGGATCTGTTGTTGTCTTCAGTTGAGGGGGCAGACACCCAATCTGTTGGGCCCCTTAGAAAGAGCAGACTTCAGTCATTGGATTGAGTGACTGAGGTTAGCTCTTTCTAAGGGACCCAACAAAGTAGGTGGTTTCCCCTCACCTGATGACTGAAATAAATTCAGTTTCTGAAACATTGTGTTCTCTAGTTTTTTAGAATACCGGAGGATGTACAGAGTCCAAAAACTGATAATTCTGAGTGTTACACACAATCATTAGAAATCTTCAGAATCAAAATTTTATTTTATAATTTATAACAAAAAATTCTGGGAAGAACTAATCATCTACTTTCTTTTTGCTATAATTTAAGTATTTGATGAGACAAGTAGAAAGAACGCTTTAATATTTATGCATAATGAAGAAAAGAATACAATTTGAGAGGTTACAATGTTTAGAACTCTTTAGTGTCATCATTTTGTTCAGGTTGTGCTGTGTTGTGTGTGTGTGTGTGTGTATAGCAATACAGCACGGCCCAAACAACAGGATGACAGTAAAGAATCTTATTCATGAAACAACGGAACCACGACATGGTAGACACTCAACTTCCTTTAAAGAGAGGCACTGTAAAGGACACGAACCAAATTGGTTCTAAATTTTAACAAACTCTTTTTAAACCACACTTGTAAATGAACTAATTATAATAATTTATAAACATTTTAATATATTCATGCACATCACTGTAGCTGATAAAGGATCAGATTTTATATTCATGACATTGTAATGATATTGTATGTACGTATTGATATTGACCAGTCACATTTTAATAGTAGTTTCTGCCGTATTGATATATCCTTCTGAAGATAGTGTCTCAGACCAAAACATGTCAAGGATGAAAGATTAAAAAGGAGAGGGGGAAGAAACATCAGTCACACTGGACATAGTTGATAGCCTTCTCTAACTTTTGTTTTGTTATTCTGCATCATATGGACCATGGCTAGAAATGTGTTACTCCCATGTGTCTGTGACAGTCTTGTAGAAGCATTTGTTATGAACTTTTGTTTTAAAATGTAAACATTTCTTTTTCTTGCAAGAATTACTACAGGTAACTATTATATGAACACAGATATAAATACAGGGGGATCAAAAAAAATGTACTCACTCTTTCATAGTCAATATCTTTGGAATAAAATGACATGTAGTTACAATTCTTGCGTGGTAGTGTAGTGTAATGTTTTCTCAACAGATAGCGAAGGTCACATGAGTCACACAAGTGTCGTGCTGCATGTGCGCTGTGAGCAGAAAACAGCAGCAACAATGGCTGAAAGATTGTTCTTTGAGCAACGCAAGGCAATGGCAGAATGAGTTTGGAACTCAGCCACCAACACGTTGAACAATTGCCCGTATTCGGGATAAATTTGAAGCTGACGGTACTATTCATGATGTGCATAAGCAAAGATTGGGGCAACCACGGATAGTAACAAGTCCAGCTTCCAGTGCTGTGGTGTTGCAACACTTTTCACGATCACCACAAAAATCTGCCATTCGAGAGCTGTTTGGAGATGAGAGATTTTACCTACAACAAGATGGTGCTCCACCTCACTACCATCGAGATGTCAGGGCATACTTGGATGACACTACCTGGATGATGGATAGGTCGAAGAGGTGCTATTGAGTACCCACCACGGTCTCCAGACCTAACACCTCTCAACTTCTACCTATAGGGAAGCTTGAAGGATGAAGTTTATCGACAAAAGCCAGCTAAACTGAACGCGCTGCAAGAAACCATTGAAGCATCGTGTGCAGCCATCACACCAGACACACTGACAGCTGTAGTTCGCTCAGCAGTTCGGCAGCATCGACGCTGTTTAGCCACTCATGGTGGTCACTTCGAACACATACAATGACTCTCTCTCTCTCTCTCTGCACAAGAACTGTAACTACATGTCATTTTGTTCCAAAGATATTGACTATCAAAGAGTGAGTACATTTTTTGGACCCCTCTGTATATCAGGATTAATGTAAGGTGATGTGTGATTTGTGACTGACAGAGTGTCACTGTAAAATGAATTTTTTCCAAGAATAATAGATTTTCCCTGCCACTCATCAGTCCACATAATCCAGACTCACCTGTTCATCACTGAGGTATGCACTGTATCCTTCAAAATCTTGGTTATGTGTGTCTTATATCTGATGTGATGTTTTGCTAGGTTCAGTGTAAGTTTTATTTAAGTAGAGGTCTGTGTTTATTTACTGATTCTCAGGCACAGCAAGACTTGAGGAAGTCTTTTGACAATGAAAAGATGCAGTTTCAGGACATGCTTGCAGAAAATAAGCGAAGTTTTGAGACACTTCTTGCTGGACTACAGACTGAGAACAAAGCTTTGTTTGAGCAAAGCTGTGAGTCAGAGTCAAAACTGCGGTAAGTAATGTGTGAACATCATAATTCCCAAAGTAAGTTTTGCTGACTGCCTGACAGACACCAAGGATTCAGCACATGTACTACCAATCTGCTACAAATAATAATGTTTTTCTTCTAATGCAGTGAACAAGATACCAAACTGGATGCCCTATATAAAGAAAATGCTGCATTGCAGCGGGAAGTAACGGTATTACGTAGTCAAAATTCGAAGTTAGATGCTAACTACCATGAGAAAGAGAAAAATTTGAATTGTTTAAGAACAAGACATGCAGTGTTGGAACAGGTAGGAAATATATCTTGTGCTACATGAGATCTACTAACTAGACCAACTTTAGTACTTTTAATATCCGTAATGCGGAAGCCTGCCACTGGACCTGATTCTGTATAATCCAGTACACATTACCAAAATCTGACCCTGTACATCACATGTTAGTGACTAAGAATGGGGTTTCGGTTTGTAATTGCTGAGTCTCAAGTCTGTTACGTCTTCACTGGTCACTGCTCAGTTACCATCTTCACCAGGCATCACTGAGCTCTGGTAACCATGGAAGTACTTCACAGCCAATCCACAAACTGCCACTGTTCATTTACAGTTCATGAACTGCACTCACCAACTTCCAACTCCTAGCTATGCCTGGCCATCACTGGCTACCACTTGCTCTCACTGTGGCACTGACTTCTGACTGATGACTGTCAGCTTGGCAGGTGTCCATATTTTGTAACTTCAGTACAGATCTCATAGAAGACACAGCTTCCAAGATTCCTCTGTTGTTGCATGTTTATTTGTTGCTGCAGAAATGTGTTTACCATGTCATTGCCTAGCAGTTGCTGCATCTATTTGTTAAACTATTCCAGCTTTCAGCCATCATCTTACAATATTAATAACTTATTGTCCCCTGGTTGTGGCCCTTGTACAGGTTGCACATGGAAAGGATACATCTCAGGCACTATACACCAAAACTGCACTCTGAGAGAGGTCTTATTTCATATATGACTTGACACGTGTAGGTTTATGGATTAGCATGTGTAGCATCTAACACTTCCTCCTCATTCTGCATATTGTGTCAGCTGTGTCCAGTGTGTGCTGGTGGCATACACATCTTGGTTTCCTGTGATATGTATATTAACACTGATGCATAACCTTTGTTTGTTTACATTTTCTGTTCCAAATTATCTTCTTAACAACCTCCTGAAGTGTGGCCATGGGATTCTGAATCATTCTATATGTGACAGAATTGTTCACAGCACAGTAGACTCTGTTCACATAGACTGTAAGTAAAGTTGTCCCCATGCTTAATTAGTTAAACACTATGCCATTAAGACATATGGGGGAGTAAGGGTATAGCTCTACCTTTCTTGACCTCAGCACTAGATGGATGTGAGTGATCAGCTTAACACCCTTCACTTTACCCCCCCTGGGAAAGAGCTCTGGTACCCACGCATTCGATAGGCTGGGTGAGCCCTAGGTTCAATCTGAATGCTGTGGAGAATTGAAAAATCTTGCACTGCTGGGAATCGAACCCAGGCCATCCAGCCCATAGACTGTCACTATGTTGACTGAGCTGCCCCAACTACTTACATAGACTGTGGTCTGTATTAAATTGAGTCTAGTACAACAAAGATCAAACTGAGATGGTTAGTTCAGTGTATAATGTATGTTGCTGGCATTCAGAGGTACCCGAATTTAAAACATCCAGTTTAATATAACATTTTGGGATTAATTTTTGTGAGAAAGAACAGTCTATTTTAATATTAAAGCATTTTGTGTGGGGAAATATTTCTTATGTGTGTATGTTATTTTATAAGGCTGTCTGTAGCTGTACTGTGCTGAGTTGAATTGGGGGATGTTTAAAAAATGATGAGTTAGAAAAAGTACAGGAGGAAGTTGTCATGGCATTTGCTGGCATTTGCTTGGAGGGACTGAGGAGAACCATGAAGAACCTGTCATGATAGCTTATGTCTTGGCCAAAAGCCAGACCCAAGCACCTCTCAAATACAAGTATAACGTGTTACTGGTAGACCAACCTGTTTGGTCGCAAGATAGTATAAGGTGTACTTAACATGTGACTCCATTAATTAACTTATATTTGCAGGAGCTCAAAGATAAAGATGCACTTCTGAAACAACAGCAGGAGTTACTTCAAGTGGCTAATGAGCAGAAGGTGAGTAAAGATTTGTATGTAAAGCATGCCTGATGGATAGCTTGAAAGGTTATGTCTGTTGATTTGAGTACTGGCAGACTACAAAATTTTGTTGAACAACCTCATCAGTTATTCCCAAGCTGTTATTAACAGAAAGACTCCTGGAATTTTGTTATATTTCCCATGGTGTTTCAGTGGGCATATTTCAGCAATGGTAAACTTTATTTTTAACTGAAATCAGGCAATAGTTTTTATTAAAATTATAGATTATGTGCAAAATGATTATTTTCCTTTGATAGGAGTTTTAATTTGGGAAAGACTTTACAGTGACTTCTGATCTTGGTGTGTGCATGCGTGCTTGTGTGTGTTGATAAAATGTGCTACCTAGTAAGTCTCAAAAAACTGGGCTTTCTTCAATTTTGCAATGCCCACATTTTGTATTGGATGGTTCTTATCATTATTTCATACAGAGTTATGGAGTGTAAAAGTTAAACTAAGACAGAAAGTTGTAGATTGTTGAATGTAAGGCTCCTGTTCTTTACCTTTTAGTCTCTTTTGGAAGAGAACCTGGCAGAGAAAGATGTCATCCTTGTAAGAAGACAGACCTCTTTGCAGAACCTTTCAGAAGAATTTTTGAAAGGCAATGAGATAATTAAAACACTGCAAAAGGATATCACCACATTGAAATCAAAGGTGTGTGTGTGGAATAAAATTTGAAAATAAACGTTTATATAAAATTAAATAGCAAATTCAGAAATTTGTAAGTAAATCGTAACTTGAATATTAACACATTGAGGACCAGCAATTTAAATATTTAAATAAACCTGGGGACCATCATTTTTAAACCCAGTACCCTAACTTGTACACTGTTCACTTCAAAAATTAATATAAAATCTCCTAATTCATTTTGTGAACTAAAATTTTTGGAGAACACTTACCAATGCTCCTAGAAGTGCTTGAGAGTGTGATATTTATGGAAACATTCCCCTTTGTGAAGTGGCATTACACAGAACTTGCAAATGTAGGCAGTCATACTCCTTTTTCTGTGAATTGCACAAACACGGCATTGCCTAGAAGGATGCTTCCCCATGGAATGTTCACTCTTCACAGTTTTCACAAGGATATGTTTCCGCATATCACCCAGTCACCCAGGGGGTCCACATGAGGCCTGCATGGGGTGGGAGTTGATTGGCCTGGTCGCACTAAGTCTGTGTCTGACTCTCGTTCTGCCACCACCATCTGGTCTGTAGCCCAGGCCTCTGCCACATTCATCAGAAATGCTTTGTATTTCAATTTCGAATCGGTTTAGATTTTTGTAAACCAAAAATGAATTGAAAATGGCACAATTTATAACCCACAAGGCAACTTTCTTTGTCCACTTTATTGTTTTCCTAGGAAGAGAATAATAGGCCAAGTATTGATCGGCTCTGTCAACTCCCTTCATGAACATATTTACTCAGAAATACAAATAGGCTTCTTTACTTGTCCATGTCTCCTTTGAACATCAACCATGCTCGAATTGTGGATTGTGGAACTCATATTCACAACACGAGTATCCCTATCTCCAAAAAACAGTTCTCCTACTTCAGACACTTGCGTTGGGTCCAATGGAATTTGTTTCACCCCTGGATTTCCAGTAAACTGTCCCAAAGTAGGAGTTTTGTCTACTTTTCCCCATGTGGCTGTCCCCTCAATGTTAGTACGTGCACTTTCGTCAGAGCTACTTTCACTTTTATTGTCTGTGGCCACAATTGTTTGTTGTCCCCTGTCACTGCCGTATGTCTGAGTCACTTTCACTACGCCTCTCAGAAGGAACGTCAGATAGCTCATCGGAGAACAAGTCAGATATTTCTCATTCTCTGAGATATCACTTGGTCTTCAACCACTTCTGTCCTTGATTCATATTGCACTAACTTCGTGCCTGGTACATAAGAGCTTGAAGGGTCAAAGATCATTTTCCTTTGGAAGGGGAACCAAAACCGTGAAGTCAAGTTTGCCTACTAAGCAAACATTCCAGAGTAATCTTATGCAGTAGTCATTCATTTGGGTGGCACCAGAGAAAGGTATAGTGTGTTACAACCTAACATGTCCTAAAATCATGATATCATGCGATCAGTCCGCCACGTTTTAAAGCCAAAAGCATGATATGCGACCGGTCCTCAGTGTGTTAAAGATGAAGAGCACATTTTAGGTATTGTGAATGATCAAGACATTAACTGTAATTCTGATTTATTACAGATTAGTTTAAAATTACACAGAGTTGTCAGATTCTTATTTTGAGAATTAATTTATATATTTGGATTGCATTGATAAAAGATATTGTAGCATATAGTGAGAAGAGGGTGTTGAGAATATTTTGACCGAAGAGAGATGAAGTGACAGGGAGGTTGGAGAAAACTGCACAGTGAGGGGCTTCATAACTTGTACTCTTCTCCAAATATAATTAGAATGATCAAGTCAAGGAGGATGAGGTGGGAAGGGCATGTAGAACGATCGGGGGAGACGAGGAATGCGTATAGGATATTGGTGGGAAAGCCAGAAGGAAAGAGACCACTGGGAAGACCAAGCCATAGGTGGGTTGACAATATTAAAATGGATCTTAGAGAGATAGGATGGGATGGTATGGATTGGATTGATCTGGCTCAGGATAGGGACCAGTGGAGGGCTCTTGTGAACACGGTAATGAACCTTTGGGTTCCATAAAATGCTGGGAGCCACTGATAGGCACTGGCCCACGCAACAATGGAAGTACTGTTGGAAACAGTGTTTTCTGTATGGTCTGCCCTGAGGCTATATCATTCAGTCGACTGAGTTCAGTTCAGTTGCGTACAGTGGAGTGAAGCAAGTTTGTTGTTGAACAGTCAGTTAGTTAGTGGACTGCTGCAGTTCAGTCCTTGTTGAGTTGTTGCTGTTAGGCACTGGTAGCTGAGACAGGGATAAGTTGGGAACCTGAAATAAGGGGAACATCCTCAGTCGAAAGCCATTGCCAGGCAATAACTGATGAAGACACAGCAGACTGAGAGGACTTGTACATGCTGTAGTGAACTGCTGAGTATGTGAATGGGTGAAACGGTTATAATTACTTGTAGTCAGATTTTTAAGAGTTCAGTAAATCCAATTACCTATCCAACCCCATCTTTAGTAACACTCATACACATGACAATATTATATTAACCTTTATCATTTGGGAATATAACATAAATGCATAATGAGTTTATATCCACCCATTCAGCTGCAGGTTTCATTCCCAAAACTATGCAGCATATCTTGATGAAATTTGATATTGAGTGCTTGCACAAAAGATCCAGATTCACACCGTAGGCAGCTGGATTGGGAGGGGGGGGATACAAGTGAATATCTCCTTTCTTGCTGAGGCACAGGTTTCATGGGATAAGTACCAGTTGCTTACGGTATTCTGGTGCACTTGGTGGCACATAAGGGGCCATTTTTGATAATGTTTCCTGTCCACTGTCCCTATTGATCTGGACAAAGCACCAGCCCCCACTCTTTGCCTCGAGGGTCTGATGGACCAAAACCTATACATAAATAAATACTCATTCACCCTTCAACCACATAGGGTTTATGATTAACACCTTCCACTCTCCTACTGTAAGTATGATCACTGAAGTCACACAGTTTGTAAGTTTTTGTGATGACAACATTTATTTCTTAGGATTCCACTATCTGAACACAAAACTCCTTTTAAAAAGGGATAATAACTGACACATGTTCAGACAGGCTGCATTAATGCGTTCACAAGAGCCCACCTCTGGCCCTTATTCTGAATGAGGTACAGAATATGTGAGAAGGAACTGATTGATAATCCCCAATAATTTTGTCTACATATGCAGTTCATCTTCATAGAAACAGTTTCTTTTACCCATTTTATGAATAGGTGCTGTAATTCCTTGTATTGCCGTGGTAATTCTTTGTTACTCCAAATATAAATATTGGTAATACATTTGTGGCTCACAGAATGAAATGTTTTACTTCCTGCTTGGATTAATTCTGATGGAATACATTCTAGAAGAACTAGGCTTATGTTTAATGGCTCAGCTATATGTATCATAGTCTGTCTGACATCACGAACCCCATGTACATTCAGTAGCTAACCAAAGCAGTTTTCCCATATTGTAATGTGTATTAATATGCACTCTTAATGTGCAGTAAGTTTAAAATATTTTTACATGTATGAGTGACTATAGATGAGATTTGGATTGGTAAATGGATTTATTGACCACTTACAGATCATAACTACAAGTAACTATAGCACCATTTCTAATTCACGCACTGCAGTTCCCTACAGCATGTACTAAGTCTTCTCAGTCTGCAGTACCTTCACCAGTCATTGCCTGTTAATGGTGTCCAGCAGTGGACAGTCACCTTACTCTGGGTTCCCAGACTATCCCCCTGTTGCAACTGCCCGCTTCTAACAGCAACAGCTCACAACAGCTGAACTGCAGTTCTCTGACTAACTCACCAACCAACTCTTCACTTCCCTGCACTGCACTAACTTCCAGGCTGGTGGCCATCTCACACCAAACTCCTTCTCTTCTAATTCACTTCAACTCAACTAACTGAACTCTAGACCTATCCTGCCAATAACATCTTAGCATGGACTGCATAATAAGCACTGTTCCTCTGTTGCTGTTCAGTTGTTGCTTGTGGCTGCACAGAAAACACCATTCCCCTGTTGCTGTTCAATTGTTCCTTGTTAGGAATCTGTTGCCTAGAAGTGGGTGTTGTTTACATAGTCATTACTTAGCAATAATTCTAATGCTACAATATGTTAAAAGTTTAGTTACAAATTAATTGAAGCAGATGCTGACATAAAATTATGATTCACGCCTAGTAATTTGTGTATGTGTTCTTATGCAGATGAGACTTAGAACCAGAATTATAATGGAGCAGGAAAGTGTGTTGTCCGCAAAAGAGAAGGAGAGAGTTGCATTGCTTGCACTGGTAGAGGATCAACGTAAAAAGATTGAACAGTTGGAATCTGCAGAGCGTCAACTCTCGGAGTCACTTAAGGCTGAAACTGCTAAGGTTACAGAGAAGGAAGCAATGATAAGCAACAATACAAATTGTGAGTTGAACACAGTAGTTTCATCTTGACTTCCAGTATACATGCATTTTCATACTGTAATAGCACATCCTGTTCCATCTGTTTTGTGTTGTTACAGTGTGAAAGACTCAGTTATTTTGATTCAGTATATTAAATTGATACTTCACCGAAATTTTGTTCATGGCTGGATACAACTGTAGACAAACTTCCAATTGTAAATAGGCCAGCCTAAGATGTTCAGAATATTCTAAACTGATCCCATTCCACTTATGTCACTCTTGTACATATGTGAGTTCTCTTTCTCAGCACATTTCATTCTAGGACAGCTTTTGTTTTGGAATTATAGTTCAGAGACATTTATAATTGTCATGAAAGAGAGGGAGGAGAAAACAAAGGAAGTGAGTTAAATATACAGTTTGCAGGAAATAAAATGTTACTATTCATGAGCCTGGTCAGGATATTACTATATGCAGAGTATCATGTTTTTAATTGAAAAGAGAAATGCAGCTTTTGAACGAATGTTGAAAATCCTCGAAACCTGCATTCCATCTGTTTTGATTTTATGGTCATTGGATGACACTTGCTTAGTGACTGTTTCTAATGTTGAGAGCCTACTATGGCACTGGGAGAGCATATTTATATTTGTGTGTCATTGGATGTGAGTGTATTAACAATTTTGAAATACAGTCTAGTATTTGCACATCCTTGCATTTTACATTATTATTGCAGCATCCCCATTGGCAGTAATGGCATTGCAATTTCACAGTCTACTTTGTGTTAATAGTAATTAATTGGCTGAACAAACGTGTCAGTGAACTGCAGGCAGCTTCTCAAGTGCAGTCATCTTCAAGGCTTCCTCCAAGTGGTTCTGGTATAACAACTTCAACTCCTCATGTGGGTGTGACTTTGGGTCCACATAGGATATTGAAGGTACATTCTGAATTTTAATTACCATGTTGGTAGGAGATCAGACTGAAGAAGAAAGTTGTACAAATTTTTCACCCTTCCGTTATTTTGGAAACCATGTTCTGAAGAATCCAGTTAATGTTATATGTACATAATGAAGACCCTTATATGTAATGAAGAAAGCTGTTAGTATTGTTTCTATGGACATTTACATATTTGGAATCAAAACTTTTTCTTAATCATATTTTATAATGATTATTTCCTCTTTTTAAAATACTAATTGTACTCAACATGAATGTGTACATATTTTTTTCTTGCCACATAGTGGCTTGTGCAGTTGTATTTATTGAATTTTTACTATTGTCTAAATTACTTCAGTTACATTGTTTGTCTTTTAGCTTTCTGTGTGTGTTTGTTTGTTCCCATCTGTGGTTGTGCTTATTTTATAATTGGGCGTAAGGCTGTTGAGTAAACACACAAATAAATAACTGAATTGAATTAAAATGTTTGAAACTTGGTAGGTCACTTTGGTTGTGGTGTAATTACAGTTGAGTTAACAAGACTTTAAATTTTATTTTTAGACAAATTTTTCTGAATGAAAGCTGGTGAAAATGTATATCATGAAAACAAGTAAATGGTATACTGTTGTATTTATCCACATATAAGACATATTCTTTATTCCAGAATTTCAGTCTTAAGTATAAAGGCATGACATATAGAGGTCAGTCTATTCTCATTTGTGAAAGAGTGAAAATAATGTTTTTTTCAACATGCTTTGTTGGTTTGTACAATCATACAGCAGCCATAAGCAGTGTTGTAGGAACTGACAGCTCTGATGTATAAGATATTTTAATGAAAGCAAAAGAATGTTAAATAGTATCGTTTCTGCATAGATTTATTCTTAAAATACAAAATGTATAGAACCGAAATGAATGCAAGTTATACGTATAATGTGTCATCTTATATTTTATGCCCACACAGTGATCTGCCGCAACAAATACAGTGTGTTTATGCAGTCAGATATTTCACAACATATGAGGGCTAATAAAAAAACTCAGGACTTTCAAATAAAAACATACATTTCAGTATTTAAATTGAAATTATGTACAGTATGTGTTGTAACTTTTTCTAATGGAAAGATGGTTCAAATTATACATATCAGTAAATATCCAAATGTCCAAAATAAATGCCACCACAATTTGTGAATCTTTAAGAACACCAAATGAGAAATATGCATGATTGAAAGTACAGTGATCATTGGCAAGATGATGAAAATTGAACAGAAATATTAAAAAATAAATAATAGTACCAGAACTTGACAAAAATCATTAGTGCTGCCTTATGCAGTGACATCTTGCATGTGCATCAATACACCAGTATTTCTTCATTATCTTTCAGCTTCAAACATTAGTGGAATCAGAAGTACCACGATCTAGAAGTCCTGGAACTGCATTATACCCCAGGTAAGTTGTTAATATGTATTTTACTGTATGTAGGTGTATATTTCAGTTATTTTATGAGAAAGAAATAAGCTTTTTCATGTATTGTACTTTCTTGCATTTCTTGCAGTGAAAGTGCTTTCTGAAATAAGAGGCACTGAACTGAAAACAAGAATATTTTTGCGTTATAATTTGTTAATACTGTAATGCTGCACTTGTGTTTCTTCTGGGGGCCAGTGTTCACTGTGACATGTCAAGTCAAGTGGGTTAGTGGTGGGTGGAGTTGTCTGCATTGTGTGTTGAGGCCATGGGACATCCCCCCTTCTATTACATCTCTGACCAAGGAAATTCCTAAATTTCTGTATGGTATTTTTGAACCATTAAAAAGAGGAGGGCCAACTATCCTGAATTGCAGAGTTCAGGAGGTGGAAATTGTATAGTCATACCATTGAAACTGAAACAATTGTAGAATGAAGTTTTGGTGCCCTATTTTGAAGTATTATCCCAGCATCCACCTTGATAGACTGAGGAAACCCATGAAAAACCTCACGCAGAAGATTCAAATTGGCTTCTCCCAAATACAAATTGGGAACAGTGTCACTTGACATTTTATTCTTTGCCTGTTGCATCAACAGCTGAAAACAATGTTAATTGTATTCTAATCACTCAATGTTATATTTCACACAAATTCCACTTCTTGAGGCTGGGTGCAGATCAAGGCTATGTAGTAAACATATCCGCTGTGATAGAATATGGGTTCGGACATTTTAATCTTTCAGTTCACAGTCATTTATATTGTTGTTCAATATGAACTATAACACTCAGAGCATCAACAAGAGTTCTCTTAGAATTAAACTTCAGGAACTGCTAGTCATCAAATACCAAATATTAACTAGTACTGTGTTGGACTAGTTTCAACATGTTGCTAAAGATGACACATTTTCAAAAGTTTCTTGCACTAATTGGCCCCATATTTTGAAAAAAAAAAAAATGCAGAAGAAACATGAAAATAACCAAAATAATTGTAAAAAATATAGAAAATCTGTGTATATATACCAAATATCTCAAAATTTGTATACAGGTAAATGGATTAATTCTTTATTATCTGGTTTTTATTTCAAACCTCTAGGTTAAAACATATGAAATACAATTTATTTTTTGATGCTGAGCAGCTTGTGACATTTTGCCATAGCTCAAGCGGTTAGTCGCTGGCTTCCCACCGCGGCGGCCTGGGCTCTATCCCAGATATGGTAAAGTGGGATTTGTGGTGGACAAAGTGGCGCTGGGGCAGGTTTCCTCCGAGTACTTCAGTTTCCCCTGCTAATCTTCATTCCACCAATTGCTCCACAGTCACCCTCACCTATCATCTGGGGATGGTACAATAGGCCAGAAGTGGCCGCAGTACAAGGGACTTAGTCCCACCCCACTAGCAATAAAAAAATGACACTTTTATTCGGCTGTGAGCAAGTACAATTAATTATCCTGTACACTGAAGATTAACAAAACATTTTTCATTATTGTACATAATGAAAAATAGCATTATATTGGATGCTTCTGTGTTACTGAGTATGTACCCTGATGATGACACAGTAAATGTCAAAACATTTTGGGTGAATTCAAACTGATTTCAAGAACTTGAATTGTAGTTGACTCTGTTTTGATAATAAACAACACTATGGATTACAACAATGCGCAACTCAACATGAAAAGAAAATAGTAGTTCTTACATGAGCGTCCGGTTGATTTTTACAAGCAACTTACTTTAAAAGATCTCTGAAAATGTGAACTCTTTATATTGCAGTACAGAGAGAACACGAGCTCCTAGAGACCTGGAAACAGCAGCAGTGTTATCTGATGCTACAGCTCGCCAAAATCGTGTCTTGGAAGACTCACAAAATGTATCTCCTGAAATGGCACAAGCAAGACATCAACCAGGGACAAAGACTTTCAATCCTTCTTCCTATTTCCCAAAAAATGTATCTAAGTTAGTTTCATTAAGGTAATATTTCATGTACAGTACATATGATAAAATTATATTGTGGGACCAATATGAAAACCATGTTGTTGCCTTGAAACATTCAGATTCAAATACATAATTTAACTGACAAATTTTAATAGTTATTTTACATAATGCAAATATCACTCTAGTGTGTGAAATAAAATTATTTTACAAAATGATGTGTTCTAGTTCCTTTCATTTATTATTAAATTCATTATTAAAATGACGAGAATGTTAGACATGAACAGATACTGCAGTAATACATGTGTCTCACTTTAATTGTAGGCCTGTGATGATTGCCTGACTCTTGTTAATTGATTAATTGGGTGGTAAGTTGGACTTTATGAGCATTGATTTTACAGCTTCTAACTTTGCACATTCCTTTGTTTTCCACATTTTTATTATGGTCATGCTGGAAGTCCCTGAAGGATACTGTTAATTTTTAATTATGAATAGTATGTTTAAAGTATGGCTGTAACTTGGCAGAAACTCATCTTAATGACACGAGAAAATAAAAATAAAAGAAAGATCTTATTACTAGGAAGCAGTCATGGTAGGTAAATTGGCCCAATGCTTCAAGAAAACCTGGGAACTAAATTTGACATACATAGTATTTTCAAACCAAATGCTCCTCTTGCAAAGGTTGTTGAGGACACAGGGGAGCTTGGTAAGAGCCTTACCAAGCAAGATATTATTATTATTATTATTATTATTATCATCATCATCATCATCATCTCTTGTCACAGGTTTATTTCCTGGTATTCCTTTTCTTGAACCAGTGATGCACCTCACCACTCAGGCTTCAAGCTTCGCACTGTAGCACTTTCCGTAGTATGTGTGATGTTCCCAGGATAGCTGTTTTTTTGCAGTGAATCTATGGAGTGCTTACCAGGAATTAGTTCCAAATATTTTCTCAACCCTCTCGTGACTGTACCCGTGGCTCCAATAATTACTAGTTTCACAAAACATTTCATGTTCCACATTCGCTGAATTTCGATGCTTAAATTTTTAAATTTAAATTCTTCTCTGCTTCTTTTTGTACTACATTCCTGTCCGATGGTACTGATACATCTATAAGTATGCAAGTTTTCTTTTGCTTGTTTTTAATTATTATGTCTGGCCTGTTTGCCAGAACCTCTCTGTCTGTTTGTACACCTTGGTTCCATAACACGGTTATATCCTCATGTTCACATACTGACTTAGGCACATGTGAGTACCAGTTGTCTGGTACTTCAATTCCAAATTATTTACATATTGAGTAATGTAAATGCATGCAAACTTTATCATGCCTTACTATATATTCGTTCTTTGCCAAAACGGGACATCCTGATGTTAAATGGTCTATAGTTTCTTCGTATTCTTTACACAGTCGACATTTACTTCCGATCTCTTCTTTCAATATTTTTCTCTTATATTCTAAAGCACAGATGTGCTTAAAATATAGTAAATGCAGTCCTGCAGTCACAAACAAAATGCAGAATCATTCAGCTCAATAAATATCTTTCATCAGAATATTAGAGAATTGAGAATCAAAAGTAATGAATGAAATACACTTTTGAAATAGACAACATAAACCCTCACATATGATGTTTAAGTAAACATCACGTGGTTAAACAGGAGCTGCTGCACCTCACAGTGAATGGTTACCTATTAGGCACTAGCTTCTGCTGAAAAGGTGTATAGAGGGGAGTTGTGTGTGTTATTGTTAGGACAAACCAACATTTCAGTAACATTGATATTTCTCCATAATGTAAGGCGCAAGACTTTGAAATCTGTGCAATTCAATTAGTAACTAAAACATCGCACCTAATTATGTTATGCTTGTATAGAGCTGCTTCAGGAGATGTTAATGAATTTCTAAGGAGATTAGATGCAACTTTAAACACCTGTACAATCCAGAATCGGCGTTTATAATCTGCAGAGACATAAAAACTATTTAAATGAAAATAACCAGAAAAAACAAGCAAACTCTTTACTAAAGACATACAATTTGTCACTCTGTGAAATTGGGAACAAGAGTTCAGAATTCCTTGAGTATAGCCATTGATAATATTTTTATAGATAATAAAAGTTTAAGCTCTTCTTGTACAACACCTATAGTGAACAGTCTCTCAGACCACAGTGCTGAACAAATTAATATAAATAATATTAATACTTACTTACTTATGGAGCTGAGCCCTTCTGGAGGAGCTGCCAATTCTGCAACTACTCAAGAATTTCCCAGCATTTTATGGAACCCAAAGGTTCATTACCGTCTTCACAAGAACCCTCCCCTGGTCCCTATCCTGAGCCAGATCAATCCAATCCACACCATCCCATCCTATCTCTCTAAGATCCATTTTAATATTGTCCACCCACCTATGCCTTGGTCTTAACAGTGATCTCATTCCTTCTGGCTTTCCCACCAATATCCTATATGCATTCCTCATCTTCCCCATTCGTGCTACATGCCCCGTCCACCTCATCCTCCTCTACTTGCTCATTCTAATTATACTTGGAGAATAGTACAAATTTTGAAGCTCCTCATTATGCAGTTTTCTCCAACCTCCTGTCACTTCATCTCTCTTTGGTCCAAATATTCTCCTCAACACCCTGTTCTCAAACACCCTCAGTCTATGTTCCTCCCTTAATGTCAGAGACCAAGTTTCACACCCATACAGGATCACAGGCAAAATTATAGTTTTGTATATTCTAATTTTTATGTTCTTGGACAGGAGACCAAAAGACAAAAGTAAATGTAATACCCTTGAAACAGAGAATGAGAAAAATAAGAAATGAAACCATTCCTCAATTTCAACATCTATTAGAAAAGGAAACGTGGGAACCTGTTTTAAAAAATAAGGATACAAACTTTAAGTTTAACTCCTTTTTTACATGTTTTTATGAATATTTTTTAAGCTTGTTTTCCTAATCAAAATAAAAGTATAGATACAATACGGGATTACATAAGGAATAAAAATATCTTTCAAACATAAAAGATCTCTGTATATATGAGGGCTATTCAAAAAGTATCTTTCTTGTATTTTAGGCAACTAATATAGGAGGGGGGAGAGCTTGCACATGCAAAGTAGTATCACATGACTCATTGCCTTGTAAACCATCACATAACTGGCCACTGATTCTCCACGGAATCCACAGGGCACTCAAAGCAGAAGTGCAGGTGTTAGTACTTGAACTCGGATATTGCAAGTCCCTAAGAATCCCTGGCGTTCTACTCTCTCAGATAGCTGGCCCAGTGGAACTAGCACACCTCATCACTCAGCTCTGCCAACACAGTACACACCTCAAACCAGTTCCAGCAACATGCCATGCCTCCCCATCTACATTCGTGCACAGTTTCCTCCAGAAATGCATACAAGTCTTCCCCAAAAGAGGACAGCTGGGCTTTTGAGCGCCCTACAGCTGTCCCAACAAGGTCCTGCCTGTAATGAAGAGAGGTAACATTGAAATGGCTGAAACTCTTCGTGACAGCAGGACCGCCACCACCCCATCCAGTAGGTTCAAGCTGGCCCACGTGTTCAATGGGACTCACTGCGGGAACACCCCCATCAACCCCGCGGTTGACGCAACCCTGACGACCCCGACCATGGCACTAACTGCCACATCACTGCCCACTGCACGAACTAGAATCTCCAGTCACCACGCCAGTTTGTGCGTTCGTTTCAACATCTGAACAGCCATCTCCGCGGTAGTGTGGTGATGTGGGAGTCTGCCACAACACATCTCCAGGCCAAGTACAATCTTCTGGTCGACCAGCAGAACGATGCAAATTCTAGCTAACCAGCTAATCAGTGGGGACCACGGCAGCGCCAGCTGCCATTGGGGTGGGCTCTCCGCTGGCAACAGCCGATAAAGATGCAGACTACATCGTGCTAATAAGTCAGTCGAAGCTGTTCTTATTTCGCGGCTCCATATGGAACGCACAGGCAACAGCCACACTCCTAGCAGCTACGCACCAAAGGACTCCAAAAGCAATCGCACGGCCAAACCCCTCCTTGTAAAAAGTGACATGAATCTGAAGACCTTCATAGTCTGAAATGCTGAAATATTTCGTAAACTCGAAAAACGAACTTCATGAAGTTGTAGTGAATTTGAAAATATCAGAAGATACACGAATGTCAACATTTTCAAAATCCCTGTAATTGTTTGATCTTCCAAAGTGCGGGTGAATATGACAATAATAAAAGTAAAGCTATCCCCGTACCAGGCCGTGAAGGCCCATAGGGTTGTGAGACGTTGAGGGTCCCACATTGTCTAGACAATCGGCTCAAAGATGGCGGTAACTTTGTCAGCCCTACGCGCCGACCGCGCTTTACTCCCAGGAAAATTATTTAATTAAGTCGCGGGTTCAAGTCCCGATGAGGTCATTGGATTTTTTTTCAGTTGACCTAATCCTTCCAGCCGCACTAGGCCCTGGGGTTTACTCAGCCTCTAACAGAAATGAGTACCAGGAATATGACAATAATGTTTGCGCAAAATTTAAATACCGAAGTCCGTACCACTGGATCCATTGGTTATTCCAGTCTCCGTCGTCTCCCTTGTCAAAGAGTTAGACGTATTCCACAAGCTTAATGTCCTCGTCACGAGCAAACATTTTCGACTCATTATGGAACAACCAGATGTATCGATCGTAACAATACAGCATGCTGCTGCTTCGGATGTAGGCAGCAGCCTTTGCCGATCTTTGCTGTCGTTACCGATCATTACCGATCAGCAATGGCCTAGGCCAGCCCTGTCCAACGCGGCGCCCGTGATATATTTTTCTGGCGCCCTCCGTAACCACACATAATTGAGCCGATTTTTAATATTAATTCAAATTGTAAGACAAGAGACATTTTTGAACGTCTGAGTACTGTTAAATATTTTCGAAAAATTTTATTATTATTATTATTATTATTATTATTATTATTAGTAGTAGTAGTAGTAGTAGTAGTAGTAGTNACTGCGTGCAGCAGTTGCTTAAGTCGCATACGTGTCATAGCTGTTTTGTGAAATATGAAATGAGAAGTTAGGAGGGTTAGGAGTGTATTTTATGCTGTGATTTTGTACATTTACCTTTAATCGCGCAGTATTATTTGTGAAAGTACTGATATGGTAACAGATTACGGACCATTCGTATTAAAATTTAATAAACATGTCAGGTTTCTAATGTAAGAAATATTTGTTTTCGTAGCCGTGGACACGCCACGGTTACGGTATAGGTTATACTGTAGTTTTAGTATTTGTCAAAAATAAGTCGTGTCACAATGAGTGTTAAGGCTTTCGAATTTGTATCAGTTATAGAAGCACTTCAGCAACTGGGGGAAAATGCACAAACTAAGGTAATAATGAATCTGAATATTGCTGTCAGTTATCAGAGATGGGGTTAGAAATATTTATAAATGTATTATTTGAACTAATTTTATAAGATAGTTTTGTACTGATTCTGTGTCGACGTTACAGTTGAAGCTTTGATGACATCAAATGCCGTTAAATATAACAGTTATGGCTTAAATGTTTTAATGAATGATTGAAGTGTGCTGTGGTAAGGTTATATTGCAATTGAATTGTTTGTAGAAGTTAATCATTTACATTGAATATAAAGGCATTTGAATTTTAATGAGTATTAGAAACACTTCAGCCAACTGGGGAAAAGCACAAATTGAGGTAACAATAAAGGGTCAGAACACTGCTGCGAATTATTTGGCAGAAAGGTGTTAACAGACACAGACAAATTAGCTAGAGTCTGTTACAAATCATGAAGCCCATCCAAGGGGGGACACACAGTACTTTGTCAACTTAAACTATGCGTATTTGGACTCGTATGAGAGTTGACAGGCCAGTAGCCTGCACGCATTACAACTTCTATCCAATATCTCGCCACTAAGTCTTTGAATGGCCACCATGAAGCATATATATGCCTTATATGTTTGTCAGCTTTAATCCCAAGCTGTATTAAACCTTCAGTGAGTCATATTACTTTTAGTGTTCAAGTGGAGCGTGAAAGTTACACATTGAAACTAGTGTTCCTATACAATACCCACATGAAAAGTAAGTGGATTCCAGAATAGATTTCTGGATGTTACAGTTCCAGATGGAAGGAAACTATTGATACACTCATAAATAAATTTAGACAGACACAGGGTCATTAAAGGTAAAGCTATCCCTGTAACAGGCCGTGAAGGCCCATAGGATTGTGAAATGTTGAGGCTCACACATTTTCTGTAGACTCTCCTGCCACCCTTTACCTCCCAGGAAGATTCCTGGTACTCATTTCTATTACAGACTGAGTCAACCCCAGGACCATAGTGTGGCTGAAAGGATTAGGTAACTTGAAAATATCCACCTCATTGGGACTCGAACCTGTGACCTTCCTTCTTGTAGCGTAGTGCCTCAACCAACTATGCTACCACGTGGCCCACAGACAGGGTCATTACTGAATAAAAAGAACCAAATTACTAGGTGCTCACTGAAGAAAAACCAAATGAAAGCCCCTCAGAAATCCCTTAGATGCGATGGAATACAAAGGAGATAGGGGTTTCAAGTTTCAATTTTAATCTATTTCAAAAAGGAACTTAAATGCATGAAAGAGGTTCAAGGAATGCATGTGTAACAGCAGGACTATTTCCAGCATATGCTGGAAGCTGTGTGTGCTTTGGTTGTGATTTGTTGGCCAGTGAACTTTCTGATTGTCCTGTGGACCTGTGGAAGAGGTAACACAAGGAGCTTATCTTTCTTCAATTGGACTGGCTGAACAATTTGTGGCACACTGTCAACCATCCTGTACTTTTGAAACAGTTTACTTGAACTAATTTAATGTAAGATCGTGTCATATAAATTATATGCTGTATTTAGTTTAAGCTTTACCCACTTACAATCTCATTAAATGTAAAAATCATGTCGTTAAGTTTTGTAGTCAATGATTAAGGTGTTTTATTTTTTGTTTATACAAATACATGTTAGAGCCAAGATAATATAGTCGATATAGCAACTGGCTATGGGCTGGATGACCAAGGGGTTGGAGTTCAAGTCCTGGTAGGGTATAGAATTTTCTCTTCTCCATGTCTGGGGCCCACCCAGCCTCTTATCCAATGAGTACCAGGGGCTTTTCCCCGGAGGTAAAGCAGCAGGGACATGAAGCTGACAACTCACCTCCATCTAGTGCCAAGGTAAAGAAATTGTGGATCTTTACATCCTCTCCCCTACACACCTTCATTGCATAGTACTTAATTTTTACTAAGTGTATGTTGGTAAACAGTTCAGCAGATTTGTTAGCCTTCGTATTTGGTGGTGCCATACTTCGGGAAGAGGACCGGACCTACTGAAATAGTAACAGAGTTGTTTGCTTTGTAACATCTGTAGAGTAAGTTTTTATTTTGGTGGCCAAGGAACATTTCTCCCCAGTAATTAAAATATATATTCTGATGGGAAATAAGCTGCAATTTCATTATGAGAGGATACAACATAAAGATGTATGGGGGAATGGACATATAGATCCACATATTTTTGACCTCGGCACTAGTTGGGTTTATGTGGTCAACTTTATGCGTCGGCTGCTTTATTCTTGGGGAAAGAGCCCCTGGTAACCATTGGATAGGATGCTGGGTGGGCCCTGGAACCACTGTGGACAATGCGGAGAGGAGAAAAATCTTTCCCCTACCAGGACTTTGAACTGCAACCCCTCAGACATCCAGCTCATAACCAGTCACTATACTGACATTGCAATCCCAGCCCTTGTTATGCTGGATGGGCAGTTGATAATTGGACTGTATCCCACACCTGAAATGGCACACTTCTTGCATAGGCCCATTGTTTTAGCTGATAATTTACAGCCCTCTCTTCTGCTGTAGTTTAACTCAACTTATTTTATAGAAGAGTCTTGAAGTGATAACCTCCTATTTCTAAGCATGCCCCTCATCCTAAGAACCTGTTTCTAAACACATAGCAAAGCTGTTATAGGGGAATAGTGGAGATTTAATGCCTAATATTTTCTTGAAGTTCTTCCAAAGCATGCAGGCTATTCATATACACTTTTTCTTTGTTCATGCACCAGCGATAAGTTGTAAGGATTTAAACTAAGTGATCACAGATGCCACAATTCTTGATTTATGTCTCGTTTGCAGAAGACTTCATCTAATACATCCATAGAAATGTGTAAGAGTGTTTGCTCATGCATTTTCTTGTATAAAATATCTGTATGATTTTTCATTGGTCAAATGATTAAAGAAGGGTGACAGTCAGTTTTACATAACATTTAGGATTTGCTTGATAAACAGTACAGGGGCAGTTGTCTTCTGCAGACTAATTGCACATGAAACTCCAACTTTTAAATCATGCAATGGCACTTCATGAAGAGCATGAGGATTTTCTGTACTCCAGTATCTGTACCAGTACCTCAAAACTTACATATCCAGTATCTGTTGTTTTCGATTCTTATGTAACAACTTAAAGTGAGCTATGTCTCACTGTTATAAACCATAATTTCTAGGTCAAGAAGTCCATTGAAACCCGATTTGTGAAACCACTTATAGTGTCAAGTTCATGCATTGCAATCTGAAGACAGAAGGCAACATACAACTATAGATTTTGTAAGGCATAACTTTAGCAACTTTGTACCAGCATGAGCTGTACTTTTTTCACCCCACACTGAAGAACTGAAAGATGTAATGGCTTCTTCAGGCTTGCTTTTCAGTAGGTTCCAGTGTCATCAAGTTTATATTCAGACAGTACAATCTTTTTCAGGATTTCCTTCTGTCCATCCTTGATGTTGTAGAATGCAATTTTGTTACAGCATTTTAAATAGTTGCCTTACACATCACTGTTCTACTGGGGTATGTCCTGAAAAACTTTCTACAGCATTCCCACTATAAATGATGCTGTATAAATGTATGATATGTGTATCTTTTCAACACTATATTCATTCTTTAAAAATATATTTCACAACACTGCAAATTGTATTTATACATATCTGAAGGACAACTAAACATGCTGAACATAGGCAATATCATGATAAGCCAGAAAACAACAGTTCAGCGGCTGGCAGTGGACACGTGTGTTCAGACAAATTTGTAGCTGGCTAGTCTAAGGAAAAATTGGATTCCCTGTATAGTAACATAAGTCATTTAATAAAAATGTATAATTGCTCCATACTTGAAATAGATTTATATCAAGTATTTTCGTGCTTATTAGCAAGTCTGCTGATCCATATCACAAATGTTGCAGGAGTGGCTGGTCCAAACAGGTAACTAGTATTCATGCTACTGAAAATATTCTTTGATATCAGTGCCTTAATACTAGTTTGTGTACAGATAATTACACAGTTACGAGCTGTATATATGTGGAATATCAAATACGAGTTTTATGTGTATCGTGATTATTTAATTAATGGCATAAAGTAAAGTAAAAGTAAAGCTATCCCTGTAACGGGCCATGAAGGCCCATAGGGTTGTGAGACGTTGAGGGTCCCACATTATCTAGACCAAGGGTCTCCAAACTACGGCCCGCGGGCCACATCCGGCCCGCGAAAGAATTGTGCAGAAATGCGCCAATTGAACTAATTTTCCAGTGAGTACTGGTAAATGTGATTCCGAGCTTATTGACCTGACATATTATACTGCAGTTCGATGGCTTAGCTGTGGAAAGGTTCTTTCGCGCTTCTTTCAGCTCAGGAATGAAATTGATATATTTCTTACCCGAGAAAAACCATCACGAACCACTTTTATCAGATACCAAGTGGCTTTGGAAATTAGCAGTTTGCTGATCTGGTGAACCATATGAACCATTTGTATTTCAAGTTTCAGGGTGAATATAACTTAGTCTGTAATTTATTTGCACTTATCAAGGCATTCAGAGCAAAGTTGATACTTCTGGAAAGCCAAGTGAAAAATTGTAACTTTGTTCATATGCTGTACTGTGCAGAGTTGCATAAAAAGGGTGAAGCAGAATTTCCTTCCTCGTTTGCAAATTTAGTCATTTTAGATTTGAAAGAACTATTTCGGAAGCAATTTGCCGATTTGGATTCCAGTGCTCAGGAAATTAGATTGTTTCAAAATCCGTTTGACTGTGATGCTGCAGATGTCAAATTAAAATGGAAATAATTGAACTTCAGGAAAATTATCATATTAAAGACTAATACAAGGAAGGAAATTTGATCAAATTTTATAAATTTCTGAACTCTGAACAATTTCCAAATTTCAAGAAATTTGCTTGTAAATTTATCTCCATTTTTTGGATGACATATCTTTGTGAACAAACTTGTTCCCAGATGAAGTACATCAAGTCGAAATACAGAGCAAATTTATCCGATGAACATTTAAAGTCACTACTTCTGATTAGCATTTCAAATTTTGAACCTCAATTTAATCAGATTTTAAGAATGCAAAAAGAGTTCCATCATTCTCATTAATTGTTTTATTATAATTTGTGATGAAAATGTGAGCATTTGCTGCTACTGTCTGTTGTAATTAATATACGATAATTTATTCTTACGTACTTTGTATTTAGTTTATGAAATTCTGTGCTTTCAATAAAACTCATATACCTAGAGTTATTAATTTCTCATTTTATCCGGCCCGTTGAAAGTGCTGAATTACCTAATGTGGCCCGCGATTCGAAAAGTTTGGAGACCCCTGATATAGACAATCGGCGGTAAGGTTGTCAGCCTTA
Source organism: Cryptotermes secundus (assembly GCF_002891405.2). Taxonomy (NCBI): domain Eukaryota; kingdom Metazoa; phylum Arthropoda; class Insecta; order Blattodea; family Kalotermitidae; genus Cryptotermes; species Cryptotermes secundus. The sequence goes on along the minus strand of NW_019742446.1, from coordinate 1,038,306 downwards.
CATGCTGGCTGCGCTTTACTCCCCAGGAAAATTATTTAATTCCTGGTACTCATTTCTGTTAGAGGCTGAGTGAACCGCAGGGCCATAGTGCAACCGGAAGGATTAGGTCAATTGAAAAAATCCAGTGACCTCATTGGTATTTGAACCCGCGACCTTCCAACTTAACCACTACGCTACCGCATAATTTCATATTACTGCTAAACATCTAATATCTGTGTGTTACCTTCCAGATTGAATGTATAGAATGCTGTGGCAAAGAGCTGTATGTTGGAACAAACGATAGGTATGAAAAGTTTTCAGTCAGTATGTTATTACAGTCACATATTTTTAATATAATTGCTGTTATTTAAAAATGTCCCTTTGTATATTTAAAGCTGTTTGGAACAAAACAGGATGTTTTCTGTAACCAGTGATAAAAAATTTCATCTTGTGACAAATATAATTTGGCAATCTAAATTTTGGAAGGAAACAGTTGATTTTACCACACAGTTGAAGTTGAAATGAGTGTACTATTAGACAATTTGTGCTATACCCACTCAACAGATTTATTAGGATTGCCTCGTATTAGCACAGAGGTGAAACATGACTGACCAGGTTTCATCAGATTTTTTAGAACAAGGAACCCTCCTAAATTTTAGGATCCATAATTTATTTATTTCATCTCTATAGATCATTGTTACGTGATATAGGACAAGTCAGGTACTGTATATTGGCTGATTACAATACTTGAAAATTCTTTACAGTAGATTACAGTAGATTACAATAGTTAAGATTTCATATAGTGTGAGGTGGAATCCATATTAGGTCCCCTCGGCATGTCGGCTTCCATACGTCCTATTGTATCTGTACTGGTGATAATGCTTATGGAGAATTTGATGGAATGAGGATTCGCAGGGGAAACCGAAGTACTCAGGGAAAACCTGCCCCAGCACCACTTTGTCCATCACAAATCCCACTTGACTAGACAGCAGCAGTGGGAAGCCAGCGACTAACTGCTTAAGCTATGGCTGTACTGTATCTATAGTAATATTTTGATTTCAGATACTTGGACTTACTATAAGTAAATATCTCCATAATTTATTTTATTGATTTGTGGGATGTCGATATTTGAAGAGAGAACCACATAAAACTGTAACAAATGTTTATTGCTGTTAGAATGAATATTACAGGCGAGCAGGGAAGCAAAGCATGCCTGATGAATACTGGCAAAAACTCCCTTTGTAACGGGCTTTCCTGAGCTAGTGACAGCAGTGATGTACATGAAAATGGCTATTTGTCGGAAGCCAGGTGCGCCTGCTGGATGCCAAGTGAAACTCTTGTCGCAGCGGGCTAGCCAGTGTTAGTGACAGCATTCTTCCTTGCAGCAGCCTGGTGATTGCGAGGTGGCAGGATGCCAGGCGAAGCCCGGCGGGTTAGCCAGTGCTAGTAGCGGCTGGCTGGCCGGCAAAGCTCCTACCATGGCTGGCTGACATGATGAACGCTGGTGATCGCTGGCAAAGTCAGCTATGATGCTGTTACTAGTAGGCTCTCTGTTGCAATGTTCTCTTGATGCAAATGTAGTTGTGAATGATGTGACTGATGCTATCATGTCGGATGTCTGCTTCTTTATTCTTTTGTCACTAGGCAGCACAAGAACCAATGGGTGTTGGAGCTTCTGTTGCAAGTGCTGATTGGGTAGCACTTGCTTAACTGTGAGGGGCTCCCACAGATTTATGGCATGTTTAGTAATGCTGTCAGACATCTGTGGAATTTCTGGACTAATATTTGAACCCAGGACCTCCAAACTGTGAAGCAGGGGTGTTATCTGCTTTACCACAGCGTTCAGTAGTATCAAATCTGTTGTCTTCTGGGTTGTGTCAGTTGGTCAATTAAGGCAGGCTACAAGTTCATTAATTAAGAGCACTTCCTCATTAAAGTAGACAGACATATGATTAAAGAAGACGGCAGGAGAAAGATTGCATTTGGCAACAAAGTGAGTAGGCCTCACGCTTCAATGTGGCCCATATCAGAAGTCTGCAAGAGACCAAGTTATGAGATTAATTTTAAATGGCCCAGATAAACTGGTGGGTGTACATTTATTAGCAGGGTATTGCTGAAAAATTAAATAACTTATTTTGGTAAATTGTTTTATGAAATTCCTTATTAGGTGGCAGCGTTTAGCAACTGGCAAGAACAGACTGGTTAGCTGAGCAGAATCATGTCTGATATGTATTAGGGAGATACTGATTTGGAGTTTCATCTGGGTAGTACATATTCTGATTGGGGTTTCCATGTCTTTTCTCAGTCTTTCCAGCAAATTCCAGGATAATATTTGAAAATAGGTCACAATTATTTACTTCTCAGGCTTTTAATATTTTCCAGTTAAACTGAGCAGTGTTTGTTGAAAAGTTGTTGAATCTGTACAGATGGTTTTCAGAACAGAGAAGAAAGTAGAAATATTTGCATTGTTGCAGTTCTCTAATATTGTACGCTTTGGAAGAGAAGAAGGAGGGAATTGGGAAGGTGGTTTACAAGAGCAGGAAAGTGCGTCACAAGTTTCTAGACTTGGTATGTATGTACACTCAACTTGCTGCATTGGCTTATTGTAAATATTTTGTGTTTATAATGTTTTCCCCCCCAGATGTTTAGACACAAACACTTCTTATATTTCAAATGGTCATGTTCATTGTTGATTTAGTTTCTTTGATAGTGATGGCTGGAAATGTAGATGTTCATACCAAGAGACTGTAGTGTCACACTAGCTGTTTTACCTTAACAATTGCTAATTAAAGAAAAATACATACCTAGTGCTTTTCACATTTCAAGTACTATCTTGTTGGAGGACTAACTAACTCCAAGAATCAGAGTCCTGTTCACAAACTGAAAGTCACTCAACAAGTCAAATTACATATGACTTGTTATGGAATGCAGTGATTAATTATTGTGTTCACAAGAGTCCATCTCTGGTCTCTATCCTTAGTCAGCCAAAACTTCCCTGGCTCATTTCTTAGAGATCTGTATGCTTCCACATGTGCCTAGGTCTTCTCTTAAGATATTCTGACCAAAATTATATATCAGTTTCTCATCTCCCCGATACCCCACCCATCTTCTGTGATTTGACAACCCTAACTATATTTGGAAACATAAGAATTACAAACTTTTAATTACACATTTTTCTCTAGCCTTCTGTTACTTCCTCCCTCTTAGTTCCAAGTATTTTTTGCAACACCCTCTAGCCAAACATTTTAAATCTGTGTTCTTTTCTTAATGTGAGGGATCAAGTTTCACACCCATACAAAACTACAGGTAATATTTTTGTTTCTATGTTTTAATCTTTGTGTTTTTGGATAGAGGATGAGAACACACAAGAATATTAACTGCATGGTAATGTGCATTCTCTGAATTTTATCCTGCTCTTACTTTCTGTGTGAATACAATTTTTGTTTGTTACTGTTTTTCCCAAATATTGCTGTGTTTTCACAGGATTTATTAACTATTTTTATTGTGAGTTTGCCCTGCATTCTGTTGACAAGACATGAAAATATACTTCCTTTTTTCTGCATTTGCTTTTATACTAGCCACCTTACTAGCAACAAATAGGGTTTCTGTGTTCTTTTTTATGATATTTATGTTTTGACCAGTAAATTAACATCAAAAACATAGACCAGAAGCCGATGTGTCCCATTCAGTTCTATTCTCTTCTGGTTTTTCAGACCTTTAAAACTGTTCATTCAAAAGCAGGGTTGAAAAGAATTGGCCATAAAGCTATCTCCTTGTTTCACACCATTCTGAATAGGAAATACATCAGCAAGTAATTTACCTATATGGACTTAACTAAACACACAGTTGTTTAGTCTAACTGTAGTGTCATGAGTATAGAATAGAACAGAATAGAAAGGGGTGTGTGCATGAACACCCTTGTACTGTGGCCAACATTTCGTACCTCAGACTCAATGCAAATGATTTACAGTACTTTTATTCATATTGAGTCATAGGCTTTCCTCAGGTGATGTTATCTGATGTACTACTGCCTTTCTATACTCCCATTTCTTTCTTTCTTCATGGAGAACAGCAATAAAATTGCTGATACTAAGTTGCACACTGTTTCCTTCCACCACTGAATTTTTTGAAGTCGCTAGCCATTTACCTTACTGTTTGCATTTATTTTCAGAAGAAACCAGTTAAATGCATCAAAGCCGCCTCAGCTTTGAACCGATTGCTAATTCTGTGTGATTCAAGTCTACTAATCCTTAATATGCATGACTTGGAAATAATTGGCGGAGGACCCAAGCTTCGTGGGATTAGTACATTCTGTTTGAATGAAAATCCAAACATCAATAATCCATTTTGCATACAGGTATGAATGATAACATAAACCTACAATTTTTGCCAGAATCAGTATATAATAAAAACAGGGCCACTTCTATGGAGTTATGAGCTGAATTTGGCAGCATTTGTAGCAAGAACTATCGTTTGCATCCTGTTGTGTGTTACTATATAGTATTCTTATACAATCATCAACATAACATATTCGTAGTATATAAATCATTATTACTGTATTAATATTGTTTATTATGTACTTTATCATCCAATAATTCGTTCCTAAAGGAATATGTTTGAGTTATTGTTATTATTATTATTTGGAGGGGGTGGGTTTCCCCCTGCACTGCGACCAGTTGTTGATCTGTTGTGCGTCCCCCTTTAATTATTCTAACTACTCGCCATGCCCTTCCACTACTGGTGCTCGCTATCAGCCCCGAGGTTGGCCCTCTCTGGCAGTGGTCCCTGATACTTCCCCATCTACCGGAGGAATTGGAAACTACTTGTCTCCTAGAGACATGAGGATCTTTTACATGCCGTAAATCTGCGACACGGGACACACAGCTTAAAATCCCTCCTGGAGGACTTGTTCCCTGAATTTTTCCACCCTTAAAAATCCCACAATCTCCGCCGGGTTTGAACCCTTGTACCTTGAGTTATGAGGTGGGAACATTACCCCTAGACTACGGAGGCCACTACATATGTTTGATTTACTAAAAGCATTGTTTAATCAACTACCAATAAATTAAAATTTGATTTGCGGTGTAGGGTCTTTCTGATAGTCAAGAGGAAAATTTAAATTTAGGATTTGTTGACCAGCTAGCTGTGCCACTTCAGTGAGGAACATCATCGCAAGTTGATACTTCGATGATAAATACAAGCAGGAGTGCTCTGTGGTCTAGTGGTCAGAGTTCCTGGCTACAGATGCAGAGATCCCCGGTTCGATTTCCAGTGCTACCAGATTTTCTGAGAAGTAGTGAGTCTGGAACGGGGTCCACTGAGCCTCTTTGAGGTAACTGAGGAGCTATTTCAAGGGAAAAGCATGTCCAGTCTAGAAAACCGAAATTAACGGCCGTGGGATCCCTTACACTGACCATGCGACACCCTCTATCCACTAAAGTTGGCACTAACTTTGCCGACAAGTGGCGGTCGCTCAGTCAGTATAGTTCACTTGCAGACAGGCCATGAAGTTTTTTGTGTGTTTTTTTTTTTATTATGTACATCTGCTACATGTTTTGATCCAGCTGGATCATCATCAGGCAGTATTCATGAAATGTACTACCCGAATTAAATTTCTAATGTGGATCCATATTAATGATCATTAACATAAATTTTGTTATGAATCTTGTGTTTCATTACATTTGAATATTAGACCTAAAATGTGAAACATTATGACTTACTTACTTACGGAGCTGAGCCCTTCTTGAGGAGCTGCCAATTCTGCAGCTACTGAAGAATTTCCCCGCATTTTATGGAACCCAAAAGTTCATTACTGTGTTCACAAGAGCCCTCCACTGGTCCCTATCCTGAACTAGATCTGTCCAATCCATACCATCTCATCCTCTCTCTCTCTAATATTGTCCACCCACCTACGCCTTGGTCGTCCCTGTGGTCTTTTTCCTTCCGGCTTTCCCACCAGTATCCTATACGCATTCCTTGTCTCCCCCATTTGTGCTACATGACCTGACCTCATCCTCCTGAAACATTATGCCTCAGTTAGAAATTAAAGAAATTTAATTTGAGTGTGAAGTACCAGCCTATGGTGTTGTATCATAGAGTAGAGGGGTTTTCTGGGAGTCTGAATTGTTTTTAATTACCCTGTGCACATATTGTATGACAGTTTTCCTTGTGTAAAGAAAAGGTAAAAGGTAAAGTTGTCCCTATGCTTAACTAATTAAGCATTGTGCCATGAAGAAATATGGAGGAGGGAATGTATAGATCACGTTTTCCTAACCTGAGCACTAGTTGGAGGTGAGCGGTCAGCTTCATGCCCTGGCCGCTTTACCCCCAGTACCATTGGATAGGAGGCTGGGTGGGCCCCAGAGCCAGTCTGGGCAATGTGGAAAAGAGAAAATTTTGACCCTACAGGGACTTGAAATCAAACCCCACTGTTGTCCAGCCTGTAGCCAGGTGCCATGCCGACTGCGCTATCCCAGCTCATGTAAGTGGTATATGTTCTATTTTCTTCTGTGATGCCTTGAGTGACAGTGGTAAAGTTATTGTGTATGTTGTGTCCTGTAAGGGGAACAACCACTATCTAATAGCCTATGCAGGACACAATGCAACACAGGCAATAAATTTACCACCGCCACACATGACACCACAAAAGGAAATACCACATACACCATTTAGATGCAGAAAACTGCCACATAATATGTGCACAAAATAATTAAAAAAATGAGGACTCCCAGAAACCCCCTCTATGATTCAACATCATAGACTTATACCTTATGCGCAAATTATAAGTTTGTAATTTAATTTTGACTTTTAACTTCCAACTGAGTTATAACATTTTACATTTTAAGACTAATATTCAAATGTAATGAAACACAAGAATCATAACGAAAAATATATTATTGACCCTTAATATGGATCCACATTAGAAATACAACTCAGCATGAGTAGCACATTTAATGAATATTGTGACATGGCTGCTGAAAGCTGGAATGGTGGAGCTTGAGCAGACGTCCATTGCTGAGCAATCATGTTTCCACAGCAACGAATGTTAAGAAAGTAGTTTCTGTTGCAATGAATAGCAGCGAATGAGTCCATTGCCAGGTAGCAAGTTGCTAAACACAAGATTCCCATGACAACCAAAAGGACAACAGGAGGAATTAACCCTTCAACATGGAGACTTCTATTTGGGCTGTGTGGCAGTTAGAAAAGGAAGTTCATTCTTGAATTCAGTTCAGTCAGAGATTGATTCATAAGAGAATTCATACAGCAGGCATTTTATGGAACCCAAAAGTTTAAAGTGTTAGTTGAGTATCCAGCTGTAAAGTGTTAACCAGATAAGATTCATTACCAAGCACAACTTGTAAGCAGACGTTGAAGATTATGTTGTTTCTTATGGTTACAGTAATCTTTTGGAGTGTTGTAATTATTAGTTACAATTTGAGTGTTCAATAAATCCAGTCATCAAGTCCGGAACCCATTGTTATTAGTCACTCTAACCTGGATTTTTTTTTTCCCCCCATTGGCACTACAGCCCTCATTTGGGCCTAGGCCTACCTCCATGAAACTCTCCGTTTCACTTCAGTTTACTAGATCTTACACATACTGTAGGTCTCCTTGGGCGAGTGATCAGCTCACCGCAAGGCCTCTACCTGTAGACAAACACAGAAAAACGCACACAAACATCCATGTCCTGAGTGGGATTCGAACCCACGATCCCAGCTTCCGAGCGAGCGAAGACAGTGCATGCCTTAGACCGCTCGGCTACCGTGACCGGCTCTAACCTGGAATACGTGACAGTATTTTCTGATGATGATCCAGCTGGTTTGAAACATGTAGCAAATGTACATAATAAATTAATATTAATATACTGGTTTATATATTACAAATTTGTTGTCTTTACGGTTGCATAATAACACTACAAGGTGGTTCAAATATGACCGGGGCTGATTTTTGTGTAAACAAGCCGCACTGCGCAGCAGCTGTGCGACCTTGAGACAGTGAAGCCACAACCTCCACCCTCCCTCCTGTTCGGGTTGGAACCTGTTCAGTCCTGTCTGGGAGTTGCTAGAGTGATGAGCGAACAGAAGGTACCGTGGAGCATGGACCAACGCCTTGTGATCAAATTCCTCAGAGAAAACGTCCCGTCTGCTGAAATTCACCACAGAATCCAACAACAGTATGGGGAAGAGTGTTTCTCATGGACCCGTGTGTTTGAGTGGTGTAAGTGCTTCAGAGAGGGGCAGAGAGCGTGTGAAGAATGAACCACATGATCATCGGCCGCGAACATTGTTCACCGAGCCAAACATTGATTGTGCAGACACGCTTATTCGTGAGAATAGGCGCATCACTATCAAGGAACTTGGAACAATGCTGTCCATCAGTGTTGGTAGTGTAGAAGATATCGTGAAATATCACCTGCACTATCACAAGGTGAATACACGGTGGGTACCATGCACTTTGACAGATGTGAGCAAAATGGTGCACATGCAAGCTGCCAGTCGTCTCCTACAGCAGTTTGAAGATGAAGGTAATGCATTTTTGAAGCCTGTAGTGACCACCGATGAAACATGGGTGCACTGCTTCATTCCCAAGTCCCAGCAGTGATCAAGCGAGTGGCAGCATACCAGTACTCCCAAACCCAAGAGAGCGCAGAGGAGCCGTTCGGCAGGAAAAGTGATGGCAATGTTCTTCTGGGACTGGCAGGCGATTATCCACGTAGACTTTCTGACAGATGCCAGAACAGTCAGTGCAGCTTATTACTCAGACTTCCTGGCAACAAACATGAAGGAAAAGATCCGATCCAAGCGGAAGACAGGTGGAAAGTAGGTAACCTTCCTTCAAGACAATGCACGCCCCCTTATGGCCAAGGCAACAATGGAAACCCTCCGGAAATTGAAATGGAACCTTCTGACACATCTGCTGTACAATCCAGATTTGTCCCCAAGTTATTTCTACCTGTTCGGAAGGCTCAAATCAGACTTGCAAGGCATGCAGTTTGTGGACAATGACACCATCATCCAGACTGTTTGGTGGTGGATACGCAGCCAACCACAAGGCTTTTTTGAAAAGGACATCAGGATGCTTCCAGAACGTTGGAAAAAATGTGTTGACTCAGAGGGGAGTACGTTGAAGACTGACATGTGCAAGTAAGTGTTTGGCAATTATGGTTTTTTTAAAAAAATCAGTCTCAGTCATATTTGAACCACCTTGTATTTGTAGCAAGGAAAATGTCATTTAGCATTTGGTATCCTTCACTCTTTCTCTAAAGTGTACAAGGCTGAAGATAAGTGAAATAATATTTCTGATGGAATATACGATGGGGTACCCAAAAGAAACCGAACTAATTTTTTTGTGGGCAGAGCTTTTGTAGTACCGCGTTTTGCCGCTATGAGCACATAGAGCTAACATTCCTGAGTCGATAAGCCGACTACCGTTGCTTCAGAAGGTAAGGACTAGTTTCGGCAGAGTTTATAGTGACAACTGTTTTGTGTGATTGTTGTTTTTGCAATGGCTGATTTTCGTGAACAGCGTGCGGCGGTGAAATTCTGCTTTTTGCTCGGGAAAAGTGGAACAGAAACTCTTGAAATGTTAAAAATGGCGTACAAGGACAATGCTGTGGGGGGAAACTCAAGTGTTTGAGTGGTTTTCCCGTTTCAAAAATGGTGAAATGTCAATTGATGACAAACCTCGTTCTGGTCGTCCTTCCACAGCCCGAACACATGAAAATGTTGAAAAAATTCGTGAAATCATCAAGGAAGATCGACGACGGACCATTGAAGAAATTGTGGAGCTGTCGGGAGTGACTTGGAGCTCAGTTCAGCGAATTTTGACAGAAGATTTGGGAATGAAAAGGGTGACTGCGAAATTCGTGCCATGACTGCTGACTGCTGAACAAAAATAAGGTTGCATGGAAGCATGCTGTGCTTTGAAAGAAGAGTCCCGAAATGATCATAACTTTTTTTTGTTTCCTCGAATGAAAAGAGACATGAAAGGAAAGCGTTTTGCTGATGTTGCTGAGGTGAAGGAAAAAACGACAGGCGCTGTCAAGCATCTCAAAAGATGAATTTAGACAGTGTTTTGAAAAATGGAATAAAAGACTAGACAAGTGTATTAGTGTAAGTGGAGAGTACTTTGAAGGGGATTGAAGGTTTGTGCTTAAAATTTGAATAAATAAGTTAAAAAAAAATAAGTTCAGTTTCTTTTGGGTACCCCCTCGTATATCAATTCAACAGTGATGAGGAATAATTACAGGCATTTATCAGTGTATTACTGATAGAAATCTCAGTATGAATAAATTCATGTATTATTTACTGATTCCAAGATATTGAATGAAATGCGAGGGTGATCATGAATGGTTTTAACCTCATGGTTTGTGAGCTGTAGAAACTTTGGGTCATTACTATTCCTAGAAAAATTTTAAAACAGGTGTAAATGATCAGACAGTAGATGCTCTATGACAGAACTTTCCTCATCAATTAAGGATGTTGTCACACATAATTTTTCATTAATGTATGATATTCTCACCCATCTTCGCTAGCATTCTCTTTGTTGAGCATAATTATTGGCACAGTTCTTTTATTTTCACTTCCGCCAACAGATTTGTGTTGCTCGAAAGAGACAGCTCCAGGTGTACAATGTGACTGAGGAGAAGCTGATTCATATCAAGGATATTGGGGTGCCAGAGCCAGCAATTGGTGTTGCAGTTGATGGCTCATACATCTGTGCTGCTTTGCTGACGCAATATACTGTATACAACTTTGACACTAACTTCACACAGCAACTCTTCACTTATGGCAGAGAAAATTTTCTCCCCATTATCCGCAGGATTACCAAGGTTGGCAATAAGATTGGAGTTTGTAATGTTCTGCTTGTGATGGAGACCAGGCTGAAGATACATAACATTTTCTTTCCAGGAAGAATTTCTGTTGAGTGCACCTGAAGGGCTTGGAATGTTTGTGAATGCAGAGGGTATGTCCAACAGACCACCAATCCAGTGGTCATATCCTCTGCGAGCTCTTGCATACTCCCATCCTTACATTCTAGGCCTCAGTGATGATGTCATCATGGTGTACAGGTATATAGTAAAGAATATGGAGCGAGATTTGAATAATTTGTTGACTTTGGTTATAAATGAAATAAATGCTTCAAACATTATGGCTAATATATACAGGATAATTCATATGCCCCTCCGAAACTTCTGAATTCAGCAGCATAGAAACCAAGAACAGACACAGCAGAAAAGAGCATGTCAGTATCTCTTAAATATAATAAATCTTTGCCTGTGTAGAGTATAAGTAACCAAATTATAATTTACACCACAACTAAAGAAGAAGTGAAACTACTGAACTAAAGCTCATGAAAATTCAATTAAGGGGTTGGGCCTATCCCACACATAAAAGTAGGTTATGTGGTAGGGCTGTGTTGTACTGTACACTGAACTCATTAAGTTTAGTCCTTCAAATTTATGTAATTTTATATGCTTATTTACATATTAAATGCTTATTTCAATAGCTGTGCTTCACCATTACCTCTAGTACTTTTTCTACTTTGTTGCCTGAAATGTGATGGGCATTATTCTTGTGCTAACAGTATCTTGGACCAGCAGCAGAAGCAGGCTCTTCCATTCATTGGTGGAAGGAGCATTGGTAACTTTGATGGTCGTATTTATGTGACTTCTGGAATGGCTGTGTATAGCCTGACACCAGTACCATGGGAGAAGCAAGTCGAGGTAATGCTCTGATTCACACCCACATATATACGGAGCATACTGAATAAGGAAACCCCATTGTAAGTTTTCTCAGTCATTTGAGTGCTGGGAAAATACTTCTATACAGGCCACAACATTTTTATTCCCAATTCTGAATCCATACTCCTTGAGTTTAATTTTTTTAACTGCACAATGCCATGTTCTGCTTGCATGAATAACTGACAGATGGAGGGCATATCAAATTCCAAGTAGATTATTGCATTAATTAATATTGGTAACTGGCAGGCATCTCTAACCACACCACTGCCATCACTTGCTTGGCACTGGAAGGGGGGATCAGTTTTGCCTAAAATTTTACTAGTGTTGCCACTAGCTGCATTCTGGCTGGAGTGGGAAGAAGAGAGCTCTTGTACCATCTGTTAAATCCTGCCATATTTCACCTCCTTTTGTAGCTGCCATAAGAGAACAGCTGAAGTGATGTAACATATTTCATCTCCATGTCCAGTTCTGTAGATAGTTGGAATAAATTAGGATTATCAATCACTGATCAGGGCATTTCCCACATGAGATTGGGGTAAGGAAAATGAGTATCATCTGGCTGACAACCCTTCAGACAATGCCTTTATTTACAATTATGTACAAATTCAGTAGTCTTAACACTTCCTCTCTCTTAGTCAATTTAGACCTAGTCTTCTTTGCCTCTGCTTAGCTACCCTTAACTGGTCATGCGTATTATGGCTGTTGGGCAAAGTCACCACTAGAGAGTAATGCAGCAATGATACTGATAGATAAACACCAATATCATCTTGATCAGCCTTCAGGTTATATCATGGCATTATCGCAATAACTTCTTCCTTCTAGTCCATACATTAATAATGTCAAATTGTTAGTAAATAACTTAACACCCTTGTAGGTCCAAGCATGCTTCCAAGTCTTATAAGCCTTTTTTAGAGTGTGTAGCACATTCTGAGGCCTTTCTGATTATTTTTTCTGGCTGTACAAGTTACTGTACTTCTCTTTACACTTACATATTCAGTCTAATTACATAACTGCTAGTAAGTTAGGCTGAAGAGGCCGCACCATAGCTCAAACAGTTAGATGCTGGTTTCCCACTGCGGTGGCCCGGGTCCGGTCAAGTGGGATTTGTGGTGGACAACGTGGTGCTGGGGCGGGTTTTCTCTGAGTACTTCGGTTTCCCCTGCCAATCTTCATTCCACCAAAATTCTCCATCATCATAATCACCCGGGGCAGGCTACAATAGGGCAATCAGTGGCTGCCGTGCCGAGTGGACCCAGTAGGACTCCACCCCCCACTAAGCGAATTAAAAAATTAAAAAAAAAAAAGTTAGGCTGAATGTCTGGGACTATGTGAGATGCAGCGTGTATACTATTTGTGTAATACATGTTTAATCATCCTCATGAATATAGTACATTAATCTGTTATTTCTTTTTTTACAAATACTAATTGTGCAATGGAGTCAGGATATCTCAGTCAGTATAGCTATGGGCTGGAGAATCTGGGTTCAATTTCCATCAGTGCAAGATTTTTCTCTTCACCACAGCATCTAGACCAACTGTGGGGTCCACCCAGCCTCCTATCCAATGTGTACCAGGTGCTCTTTCCCTGGGGGTAAAGCTGCAGGGGCGTGAAGCCAACCACTTACCTCCATCTAGTGCTGAGGTCAAGAAAGGTGGAGGTATACCTCCACTCCCCATATGTCTTCCTTGCATACTGCTTAACTAATGAAGCACAGGGACAACTTTGCCTTACCTTACTAATTGTGTAATGTGCGAAGAACATCCATGTTATAAAAAATTAAGCTAATTAATTGGATTTGTGTAATGCTGTATAACATTGTCAGAATGGTCATTACTACTTCAGTATTTAATATATGATGTTTTAATCTGTGTTTTAGGTCTTGCTTGCAGATTCCAGGGTGGAAGAAGCATTGGAATTGGCACAGAATGCAAATCGAGTGGGCATGACAAAAGAACAGTTCCAGAAGTTGTATCATAAAATTCAGCAACAGGCAGCATTCATCCATTTTTCAAATGGTGAATTTGATAAAGCTCAAGAGCTCTTTGTCAGTGGCAGTGTTGATCCAAGGGAGGTGATTTCTATATTCCCAGGCCTTATGCCACCATCTTCAACATTTGTTAGGTCCATTCCACCTCTTCATGGCATTGCTGATGTCATCCAGCTGTTTCATGGTGATGAAGGAAAACTTAGTGAAGCAAAACAGTTCCTGCATCATTTCTTAGAGGACCTGCGTGAGAAGTCACATCAACATGCTTTGGTATGGGCATTGGTTCTTTAATGAAAATCAGGAAGTGGTTGGGAACTGGTGGTCTGCATCAGCAATCTGAAATTCTGTTTCCACATTCATTTTTCCATATGCCATCTACATCCCAAACCTCTTGCAAAGTTAAACCATTGTGTATTATGTGGAGCTATGCTCTACAATAAACTCTGCACCCATTTTACCAGTCTGATGAATTTGTATGTTACCACTAGTGAATGAAATGGATCCCATGCTCGTACCAGTAAAATTATAACTGGAAGTGTTGTAAATTAAAAGAAGAACATGGACAGAATTAGTGTTATTTTTAAGACATACAGATATTTGTATACAACATTGGCAACATGATCAAACACACATAACCATTTATTTGTAGCTTCCTGCCAAACAGTATTACTTTGAAGTTGATAGAGGAGTGTCCTTAATTGTGTCAAGTTATGTTGCTGGAAGTTATAAATTTCCAAAGAATTTGGATGTAGGTCTGGAACTTAATTTAATTTTTATATATAGTGAGTCAAGTGAAAGTTCTGTTTTGTGCTAGCTTTATATATATATATATATATATATATTGTAACGTGTTTCGCGTTACAGAAGACGCCGTAGAGATGGTTAATTTGTTTATTTAACAATCTACAAGTAACGGCTACAATTAATTATCTCACAGTTGCGGGGTTTCACACTTTATAACC